>NC_072775.1:13406532-13697550 GCF_022539595.1 Amphiprion ocellaris | reverse complement strand
AAGAAAACCTTTCTGGAGTGTTTTTCACTCCCTCCTTTACATTATTTCATCATATGGCGCGTTTTTACAACATGTTTGAAAAATGGCATTTTTTGTCGACATAAGGCGTTTTTTTGCGCCAAAGTTCATGATGATTTTTTTTCACAGAAAACCTTTCTGGAGTGTTTTTCACGCCCTCCTTTACATTATTTCATCATATGGCATGTTTTTACAACATGTTTGAAAAATCGCATCTTTTTTCGACATAGTATAGTAAGGCGTTTTTTTTGCGCCAAAATTCATGATGATGTTTTTTTTAAAAGAAAACCTTTCTGGAGTGTTTTTCACGCCCTCCTTTACATTATTTCATCATATGGCACGTTTTTACAACATGTTTGAAATATGGTATTTTTTTTCGACGTAGTATAGTAAGGCGTTTTTTTTGCGCCAAAATTCATGATGTTGTTTTTTTTAAAAGAAAACCTTTCTGGAGTGTTTTTCACGGCCTCCTTTACATTATTTCATCATATGGCACGTTTTTACAACGCTTGAAAAATCGCATCTTTTTTCGACATAGTATAGTAAGGCGTTTTTTTTTGCGCCAAAATTCATGATTTTTTTGTCACAGAAAAACCTTTCTGGAGTGTTTTTCAGGGCCTCCTTTACATTATTTCATCATATGGCACGTTTTTACATGTTTAAAAAATCGCATCTTTTTTCGACATAGTATAGTAAGGCGTTTTTTTTTTTGCGCCAAAATTCATGATGATTTTTTTAAAAGAGAAAACTTTTCTGGAGTGGTTTTCACGCCCTCCTTTACATTATTTCATCATATGGCGTGTTTTTAAAACGTTTGAAAAATCGCATTTTTTTTCGACATAGTATAGTAAGGTGTTTTTTTGCGCCAAAATTCATGATGATTTTTTTTCAAAGAAAACCTTTCTGGAGTGTTTTTCACAGCCTGCTTTACATTATTTCATCATATGGCATGTTTTTACAACATGCTGAAAAATCGCACTTTTTTTGACATAGTATACTAGGCCAAAATTCATGATGATTTTTTTCCACACAAAACGTCATAGTTCAGTATGTGGTCAAAAATGTCATAAAATCGTCGTAGTTTAGTTTGTGGTCAAAAATGTCACAAAAACAGTTTAGGTTGTGGTCAAAAATGTCATGAAAACGTCATAGTTAAGTATGTGGTCAAAAATGGTGAAAAAACGTCATAGTTTACTATGTGGTCCAAAATGTGACAAGAAATGTCATAGTTTAGTATGTCGTCCAAAACGTGACAAAAACGTCATAGTTTAGTATGTCGTCCAAAACGTGGACAAAATGTCATAGTTTAGTGTGTCGTCCAAAACATGGAAAAAATGTAAGTTTAGTATGTCGTCCAAAATGTGACAAAAACTTCATAGTTTAGTATGTCGTCCAAAATGTGAAAAAAACGTCATAGTTTAGTTTGTCGTCCAAAACGTGGAAAAAATGTCATAGTTTAGTATGTCATCCAAAATGTGACAAAAATGTCGTACTTTAGTATGTCGTCCAAAATGTGACAAAAATGTCATAGTTAAGTATGTTGTCCAAAATGTGGAAAAAATGTCATAGTTTAGTGTGTCGTCCAAAACATGGAAAAAATGTAAGTTTAGTATGTCGTCCAAAATGTGACAAAAACTTCATAGTTTAGTATGTCGTCCAAAATGTGGAAAAAATGTCATAGTTAAGTATGTCATCCAAAACGTGAAAAAAAGTCATAGTTTGATATGTCATCCAAAATGTGGAAAAAATGTCATAGTTAAGTATGTTGTCCAAAATGTGGAAAAAATGTCATAGTTTAGTGTGTCGTCCAAAACGTGAAAAAAATGTCATAGTTTAGTGTGTCGTCCAAAACATGGAAAAAATGTAAGTTTAGTATGTCGTCCAAAATGTGACAAAAACTTCATAGTTTAGTATGTCGTCCAAAATGTGAAAAAATAAAAATCAAAAAAATATTTATTTTAGGTCCGTGTACGGATCTGGTAATTGGATTTTCCGTTCTGAAACGGGTATTGAAAAACAAAAAACGAGTGGTTATTTGATTTTCGTTTTAAAATACAAAAATTAAAATTGAAATGCAAGGCGTTTTTCCTTTTCATGATCAAAAAGTAAATACATTTTTTTTTTTAAAAATGCCTTGATTTGCGTTTTATATTTAGAATAACAAGAAAGTAAAATCAGGAAGAGACAGAAACGAAAATAGGTAAGTTTTTTCATTTTCTGAGACCGGAAGTGGTCATCAGCAAGTGTGGAGCCACACTGACTACGGTGCATAGACTGTATATACATTTTTTTTCGTTAGTTTTCATGGTCAAAATGAGAGATCAGGTGGCCGATCTTAAAATAAATCAATATTGATTTTTTTATAGAGCGTTAAAGTTTTGCGAAGCCAGGGGGCGGGACTACTTGATTGACAGTCCGGTCTGGAATGATTGACAGGTCCTATGGAGGAAGCAGCAGAGACTCTCCTCTACTCATTTGGATTAATTCTGATATAATAACTGTTGGTTTATTTATCAGTGGAGCAGCAGAACATTTTCCACAGACAGTTTTCCTGCCCGTTGGCTTGTTTTAACCAGTTTTCTACCTTCGGCTGATTCTACCAGCAGACACTGAAAGGACTCTGATAGTTCGGCAAGTAAATGTTTATTTTCGTATCGGTGCCGCTTTTAATGCACTTTATATGCAGCTTTAGTGTCAGATATAATGTGTGCCATGCACTCCAGATGTTGGTGGAGTTTTTTTCAGTGTGTGTTGACCAGAGAAGAAAGTTAGCATAATAAATATTAGCTTTAATGTTTGCGATGCTAACCGAGCTAGCTGCTCAGTCGTAGCCTGATTAAAGCTAACGTAGCATCAAGCTAATGTGTTGAGTTTCATGTAAACAGCTGAAGTGTGTTGTGTTCCTGTAATGTGGTTCATTAAGTTCATAAAACTGTGGCTGGTTGACATTAATGTAACGTTCAGGAAACTTAAATGTGATTAAAACAGTAACGTTAATGTTCTAGTTGTCAGTAATCAGCTTTAATTTGACACTAAAACAGACTGATAGTTTTAAATGACATTAGTTTCATTAATTTGTTGAAAATTGTCTCATTTGTTGTTGTGATGTTGCTGCTGATTCATTAAAAGCAGATGATCCATGTTGAAGATACGTTTAGTTCTAGTATCAGAAGTACAAGAAGGAAAATGGAAGTTTAGTTCTGCTACATCAAAGATTTCAGGATTAAAATAATTGAATGGGTCTTTATGCCTCAAACTTTATTTTTACAATAAAGAAATAATGAAATAATCACAGATAATAAAAATATAAATAGCAGAGAAAACCTGAGAGAATAATTTCCTGAAAAGTCTGTGAAGGAAAAGCAGCTTTTTTATCCTGAAAGATCAGAATCAGCTCCAACATCTGCATCTGACAGCATCAAGTCAACCAGAAAGAAAAGAAAAAAGAAAATGACTTCTTTCTGATCACATCTGTTCCGCTGCTCACAGGCTGCTGCTGCTCACATTCTTCACATTTATAGTCCACTTTTAAAAGTTCAGCTGACAGGTGCTCTGCTTTGTAGTGTGACGATGTCGTCGGTGATGTGGAGAGTGAAGTTTCTGTTTCACCCACAGCGTGCTTTAGGGCAGCTGGGTCGGACTTGATGTTTGAAATACTGACCGACAGCTCAGATTTAACTGTCTGTAGTTCCGTTTTGATGGGTGTTAAACTTTCACTCAAAGCCGCCAGGAGCTGGGTCTTTAAAATAACCGCTGTCTCGTTACAGAGTGAAAGCAGCAATTCCTCCTTAAGGTCAGAGATTGCAGCATCTGAGGGCCTCTTCAAAAGAAGACGTAGCTGATGAAGGCGTTCTGGAGCAGGACCAGAAAGACCACGACCAAGCAGCCTTGAGATCTTAGGCAGCGTCTCCCTCAGGTGGGTGTCAACGGTGTTCACGGTCAGGTCTGTGGTAATCCCGTCAAAAAACAAAACAAAAAAATCTATATTATAAATCAACATGTAACCAAAGCACTCTGTGTATAACGCCATAGTATAGGATGTAGTTCAGAAAGTGTCAAAGTATAGTATGCTTTTCAAGAATAACATAGTATGGCCTGTAGTTCATAGTATAGCATGTCGGCAAAAACCCCCAACTGATTATTATGTGGTTCAAAAAGTGCAAAATGATAGGATGTTGCCTAAAATTGTCATGTATGATATGTGGTTCAAAAAATGTCATAGTGCAGTATATTGTCAAAATAGTATGTTTTTCAAGAAAACATCAGAGTATATGTCATCTAAAAAATGCCATAGAATAATGTTTCATTGCACAAGTAAAAGTATAGTAATTTTTAAAACTGTTCAAATTCTTATATGTTGCTAAAAAACAAAAACAAAAAAAACCGTCATAGTAATATGTCAATTTAAAAAGCCTATAGTATAGAGTGTCGTCCAAAGAACGTCATAGTATAGCATGTCGCTCTAGAAACGTCATAGTATAGCATGTCGTCCAAAGAACGTCATAGTATAGCATGTCACTCTAAAAACGTCATAGTATAGCATGTCGCCCAAAAAACGTCATAGTATAGCATGTCGTTCAAAAAACGTCATCGTATAGCATGTCGCTCTTGAAACATCATAGTATAGCATGTCGTCCAAAAAACGTCATAGTATAGCATGTCGTTCAAAAAACGTCATCGTATAGCATGTCGCTCTTGAAACATCATAGTATAGCATGTCGTCCAAAAAACGTCATAGTATAGCATGTCGCTCTAAAAACGTCATAGTATAGCCTTTGGTCCAAAAAACGTCATAGTATAGCATGTCACTCTAAAAACATCATAGTATAGCATGTCGCTCTTGAAACGTCATAGTATAGCATGTCGCTCTTAAAATGTCATAGTATAGCATGTCGCTCTAAAAACATCATAGTATAGCATGTCGCCCAAAAAACATCATAGTATAGCATGTCACTCTAAAAACGTCAAAGTATAGCATGTCGCTCTTGAAACGTCATAGTATAGCATGTCGCTCTAAAAACATCATAGTATAGCATGTCGCCCAAAAAACATCATAGTATAGCATGTCACTCTAAAAACGTCAAAGTATAGCATGTCGCTCTTGAAACGTCATAGTATAGCATGTCGCTCTTAAAATGTCATAGTATAGCATGTCGCTCTAAAAACATCATAGTATAGCATGTCGCCCAAAAAACATCATAGTATAGCATGTCACTCTAAAAACGTCAAAGTATAGCATGTCACTCTAAAAACATCATAGTATAGCCTTTGGTTCAAAAAACGTTGTTTTGTCCCAGCTGTCTGAAGTAGGTGAGGAGCAACACCAAAACACTCCAAACGCTGGTTTCCAGAGGGTTAGATAAGTATTTATTTGAAAGAGGAAGTTTACAACAACACAACATGTGAGGGGCTTAAAAGCAAATGGGTGGTAGTAAAATAAAAACAAATAAACAGAACTAAAAGTGAACTTCATGTTGACATTGATGGGCATTCCAACCAGGAACAAAGTAAAAGATAATCAATATGGGAAAAAAAAACTCTTCCTGTTCACTTCTTCTAGCACCCTAAACTAAAACTACCAATGGGTTTCCTGTTTTCCTTTCTGAACAATTCAACGATCCCTCTCTATCTCCCCACACATCTACTAAGCACTGGAACACATCTCCAAAGTTCTGCTGGGCCAGCTCAGCTTCCCCTCAGAAGAAGTTCCACCAGATGAAGGAGCCTTTTGAGAGGCAGCTGACATCATGGTTGGACTGTACTTTGGTCTGTTCCAATCCAGCTTCAGCTCCAGACGGCAGGCGGGACGAGTCAACGGAGGCCGGGTGGACGAAGGCATGCAGCTGAGTACAATCCAGAAAACAGTAGCATCGTGTGTCTCTTAGAAAAGATCATAGTATAGCCTTTGGTATGAAAAAACGCCATCATGTACATCGTATATTATACAAATAACAAGTCAAAGGAAAGAGACATACATTGTAGAATTGTAGTAATTGTGGGCTGACTGATTTACTGATTATCAGTATTTTATTTTTTACTGATTTACGGTAATAAATAAATTTAAAAATGACGCTACTTTGGCTCTGAACCTTTATCTACCTGTGGTCGCTCTGTCTTCTGGAGTAATTTGATTGGTTATATGTTACAAATAAAACTCCTTTAACTTAACATCTGTAAACAAAACAAAAACGTATCAACAAAGTTTTCTGTTAAAGTTTGTGTTCTTGTAAGTTTAACTCAAGATTTTAAATACTTTCATTTACTGCAAATGAATATCTACTCCAAATGTCTCACTAATAATCATTATCAGCCTTAAAAACCCACAAAACACCCCTTTATACTCGACCACACTTAGTACAGTCCGGTTCCCCCTTCTATAAATCTGCTTGGAATCATCCACTTCCTGTTTGTCAAAGTGGCCTTCTACCTGGACAGGTTTTGTTGGAGCTCATGCAGCAAACATTTTGGGTAACTGCACTTTAATATGGATGGATGACACTGAATTAGAGTCTGTTTTAATGAGACTGAGTTAAGATGTGTAGCTTTGTCATTAAATACGAAATTATTTCTCAGAATTCACAGAGGAAAGTCTGAAATGTTTGCTAGGTTAGCATCCCACATGTTCTTTGGCTCAGCTAAAGCTAACTCTCTCCAACTTCTGGATCTCTTGAGTTGCTTCTTGTTAAAATATCTTGCTGTAGGTGCTGAAGCTCAGAAAGTCTGAGATGTTTGTTCAAAATAAGCTCATTCTCAAGTCTTATCTGAACTGTCCTCTTTTGTTTGAACTTTCCCTAAACTTAGGAGTTAATGACAGAGCAGCACATCCAGACTCAGTCTCATTTATGTAGAGATTAAACTTCAGTGTCATTCATTGATGTTAAAGTGCAGTTTTTCAAATGTTTGTTGCACATGCTCCCGACCAAACCAGTCCAGGTGGAAGACGATGTGAAGAGAAAGCTCCAGAGGATGAATATCACACATTTACGTTGGAAATAAATGTCCTTTAATTTGACATTGTCATGCAGATGTTCAAATCTTTGAGTACTTTGCTGATGTTTGTTTTTAAATGTTTTTTGACACTCGGCCCCAAAGATTAAAACCTTCTACGGCTCACAAGCTGCAACAATTCACACATTATCAACTATCTTTCTGACTAAACTAAGATAAAAAGTGAAAAACTTCCAGATTCCTGCATCATGAATGTAAATCTTTTTGGTTTTTATGACAGTAAACTGAATATATTTGGGTTTGACATTTTATAAACCAAAACAAGAAATAAATTACTGGAGAAAACAATCAACAGATTAATGGACAAAGAAAATGTGTTTTCCAACATATATGGCTGAATTACTCCAACATTACAAGATACATACAATTTGAATTCAATTTTATTTATATAACGCCAAATACAAATACAAAATTGAGTCAAATTGTCTCAAGACACTTTATTTTTATATTTTTTGTCATATTTAAAATATGACAAAGAAATTTAAAGCTCTTGACTAATCCAATTTATTACATGGTTTTTAAGAGACTAATCGACAACTAAAATAACTTTCTCCACTAAAACTAAGAAACATGAGGTCAAATAGAAGGAACAGTTTTAAATACTGCAGTCCCACGATGACAAGAATAAAGTTTGTCAACAAAAACTACATCTGCTGGTGGATTCCATTGAAGTCCTAATAAATGATAATAAAGTGTGATACTAAAGGTTTGTGGTGCTAAAAATGTCAAAGTAAAGATATCAAGTTGAACATCTGGATGGAGGTTGATAAAAGTTGACCTTTCATTTCTCTGGAGCCGACTCCATGGATTTTATGGATGGTGGTTAAAGACCTGCTCTTCTAGTCGTCGTCCTTCTAGTCGCTGTAAAAAGTCACTCCATCCTGGCCGACTTCAACACCTCTTCATGACAACTTGTTCTGCCTCTGACCTCGTGGAAACTCCAGAAACTCGGGAAAACCCATGGAGACTCGAAGAACTCGTGGAGACTCGAAGAACTCGTGGAGACTCGAAGAACTCGTCGGCGGGGGAAGGTGTGGTGGGTGGTGGGGGGAGGTGGGGGAGTAGAGGGGTGAGGCCGCCACCCACCTCCCCACCTACTCTCCGCCCTGACTCCACCCAGACTCCACCCTGGCTCCGCCCATGTGGTCACTTCAGAAACTACGATGACAAAGGGACGACGAAATTATATTTTTTTATCTGATCTGTAGCTCAGTGAGTTAAGGATTTGCCTATGGAGCTGCAGGTCGCTGGTTCAAGACCAGACCCTTCTTAAGTTTTATCAAAATCCTGACAAAGACAAAGAAAGAAAATTGCCGGTGGTGGGTCTTGAACCGGCGACCTTCCAGTTGGTAGTCCGTCTTCTTATCCCCTGAGCTACTCGCTCAGATACTAATTCTTCTTTTTTTTGCGCATTTATCATCTATTTTTTGTCGTTTTCGAGTTTTTTTTTTAACTCGAGTCTCGACTCGACCGTTTTTCTCAGGAGGTTGGACTTCAGCCTTTGTGCTGGAGGTTTGAACCCTCAGTTCCAAGACTTTCCAAAGCCTCCACACCTCCCGAGTCCTCAGGACCTGAGCTTTCACACAGTCTGAGGGCTGAAATTTTCTAAGTCCCACAGTAGTTCTCTGTTAGATTTAACTTTCAGACAGTCCAAGGACTGATATCTTCTCAGTCCCTGAGTAGCTGTCTGTTAGTTTGAACCTTTCGACAGTCTGAGGGCTGAAGTTTTAAAGGTTTCTCAGTACTTCTCTGTTAGTTTGAACCTTTCGACAGTCTGAGGACTGAAATCTTAGAAGTTCTTGAGTAGTTCTCTGTTAGTTTGAACCTTCAGACAGTCTGAGGACTGAAATTTGAAAAGTTTCTCAGTACTTCTCTGTTAGTTTGAACTTTCTGATTAACAGAAGCCTTAAAACTTGTGACCATGAGTCTTGATTTCACATTTAGACCATCCATCTGAGTTCTTCTCAGACCTTCACCTGTGGGTTTTTTAGAAATCCTCAACAAACTTTGATTCTCTTCACTGAACAGTAAAGTTTGTGGAGATCAGAAGGTAATATTAGTTTGATAAATGCCTTCAACTACTCGTAGACTTTATCTGGAAAGCAGTTTTCTGAAATTAGTTCTTAGTAAATCTATCCACAATCAAACCAAGAACATAGAAAGAGGAAATGTTTGAAGAAACAACTTGATGTTTTCATTTCAGACTAGAAAACGCTTTTAGACCTTTATCTGTTTTTGCTCTTTTTGATCGTTTTATTGTCTCTTCTGTTGAATTTGATCTTCTAAAGTCTAACTGGTGTCTTTTGAGAGTTAAACATTAAATACAATTAAATTATATTAAACAGACAAAATATTGAATTAGATAATTCAACAAGATACAATACATGTCATTATGAAATTAAACAAAACTTTTAAAATACAAATATTAAAAATTACAGATAAAATATTTTCCATAATTAAACATTTTAAAAATACAATTAAACAAGAAGCATATTAAACATTTAAAAAAATGCAAAACATTTAATTAGATTATTAAACCTTTAAAAAGACAAAACATTTAATTTAAAAATTAAATGTTTAATTAGAAAATTACATCTTAAATTTCTTAAATCTTTTTAATAATACAACTTTTTAAAAGTTTTTTGTATTATTTTTTTTCCTTTGATTCCATTGCTTTTTGTTATGTAGTTTATTTCTTTAATCTTCTTTTTCTGTCAAGATTTTAACCCCAACCTTAAAAATGAAATAAACCCTTAAATCACCATGAAAATACTTCTGTTGTCACAATCATGAGTTGGTCAATTATTCAATTTATCAATTCAACTTTATTTGTTTAGCACCTTTTACACAGATGACAAAACTGAACAAGCAAAGAGAAAAAAACTACACTAAAATTATGATTAAAACTCAAAAACATTTCAAAAGAAAGATTTAACATGGTAATAAAATATGTTGTGTCCAGGGGATGGAGGGAGTTTATTGAAGTCTTCTTGGGCTCACATGGGAAATCATTTAAAATATAAACTTGATATTCAGTCTAAGGAAACTGCAGAGTGACAGAAGAACCAACAATATCTCCTGTTTTCTCCTTTAATGAGTCGACTCTTCTTGTGCTTTCAGTCCAAAGAACTACAGACTCTTCACAACCTGCTCAAACTCTTGGTACAGGACCTCACCACACGGGTCAAGAAGGTTTTCTTCTCATTTCTACTCTGAAGCTCACCTTCTCCTGCTCAAACTGCTGACAAATGTTTCTGCTGCTCTAAAGTCTGCTCTCCAGAACTTCCTAAAAACTCTCAAAGTCTCTTCTGCTGCAGGTTGCTTTGTAGAACTGTTCCAGAAAACCTCACTAAACCACATGGAGGGGCCTCAAGATAGTTGTCCAAATGAAACCATACAAAAACCAAACTAGTACAACCCAAACGCTAAAGTCTCCTGCAGCCTACCAGAGAACCTCTGAGAACAGAGAATCAGGACAGGAACTCTTACCTTCTGGACAACCAACGTTGGTTCTCAAACAAGAATACAGAATGTGTCTGACCAAAAACCTCTAAAGACTCACTACAGCCAAGATGAAGACACAACTCAGCTGCACCAAACCCACTAATCACTGCACACATTAGCACCATGTGCTAACTGTGGCTAAAGAACCTCATTTACCAAGACAACTATCCAGTACAAAGTCCTAAAACACACCAAGAAACACATTAAAGATGATTTTACTGCTGGAAGCTGCAAGTCAACGCCTAAAGAACAAACTAATGCAACGGAGCCAAACCCAGTTCAGTGGTAAATAGAAGCAGAGGAAATGTTTGACTGCAACTAAATAAAGGAGGAAGACACTGAGCTGCTCAGGTGTTCCTGATAACACCAAGCAGCCACCTGGACAGCCAATAGGAACACAGCTTACTGGAAGTCCAGAGGGCTGGATTAGTGAAGGAAATTTAATTTAAAGTTGAAGCAGAAAGTTAACAAAGAAAGTTGAAAACCACCTTATGATACCTGAAATCTCTGAGTTTTCACACAAAGAACACCTGAACTTGTCAAACTGGTTTCATAGTAGAACCATCATTGTAAAAACGTCATAGTATGGTGTGTTGCTCAAAAAACATTAGGACCCGGCTGTCTAGGGTCGCCGAGGAGCAACACAAAAACAGGACGAACGCTGGTTTCCAGGGGGTTAGGAGGCTATTTATTTGAAAGAGTAAGTTTACAACAACATGTGAGCAGAAAAATCAAAAAGTCTGTCTTTAGTTCAGCTGAAAATATTAGTTTTTGTCTTTTTTATTGGCCAAACTTTTCAGGAAGTAGATGAAGAATAATTAAAGCGCTCATGTATAAGTCCAACTTATTTTGAATCCTTGTGGAGAGTTTAATCTTAGAGTTTGTACAGCTGTTGAGTTTTTAGAGTCACATGGATTGTTTTGACATTTAATAACCAAGTCCTGAAATAAAATTACAGTTGTGGATTTCTGTCATTTAGTCTGGACTAAACAAATAACAGCAGCATAAATCTCAAACGTCATTATGAGGAGTCTGGATTGAGGTTTCTCACCTGATAATGATCAAAACATGAAATTTAGATTGATTTAAAGGAATATTCCACCTTAAATCTTTGAATTTTGACCTAAAAGGTTGGTTTCAGGAAGTATTCCACCTATAAGTTCCTCAAACATCCACTTTAAAGGAACATTCCACCAAAAATCCTCGGACATGCACCTAAAATGTTGGTTTAACCCAGTTTTGCATCCAAAATCCTCAAAGAGACCTGAGGGGCTGGTTAAAAGGAATATTCCACCTAAAACCTCAAATACAGACCCCAAAGGGTGGTTTAGAAACAATCCTTCAATGTAGACCAAAAAAGTTAGTATGGAGGAATATTCCACCTGAAATGTAGACCTGAGAAGTTGGTTCGGAAGAATATACCATCCTAAACATCCTTAATTGTAGACTAAAAGACGGTTTGGAAGAAAATTCCACCTAAAATCCTCCAATGGAGACCTAAAAGGTGAGTTTAATGGTATATTCCACCTAAAATTCACTATTGTAGACCTAAAAGGTGAGTTTAATGGTATATTCCACCTAAAATTCACTACTGTAGACCTTGGAGGTTGGTCTGATGGTATATTCCACCTAACATCCTTGAACAAAAACTTAAAAAGTTCATTCAAAGGAATATTCCACCTAAAATCCTTCAATGTAGACCATAAAAATCTTGGTGTAAAGGAGTATTCCACCTTAAATGTAGACCTAAAGGATGGTTTGGAGTAATATTCTACTCTGAAATCTTTCAATGTAGACCTAAAAGGTTTATCTGATAGTATATTCTACTCAACATCCTGGAACATTTACCTAAAAGGTTGGTTTAATGGTATATTCACAGAAGAACCCTTGAACATCAGGCTTATTGGTATATTCCACCCAAAATACTTGTACATATACCAAGAAGTCAGTGTAAAGGAAAGGCAGATCTAAAAGGATTGTTTAAAGGAATACTTAAACTTTTATTTTCATTATTTAATAATCTGTTATCAGTCAGAACCCTGGCAAACTTATTTTCATCAGTTTTTTTTTTTTTTAGTGGAAGTCACAAATAAAGGAGCTCTTGGTTTTTCCTGGCGTTAGTGAGTCCAAAGCTGCCGTTTCAACACAGAGACGTTCACATGCATCCACAAACCTCTCAGCACTCAAACACCCACAGACAGGAGGCCGGCTGGGCCGAGGCTCGGCGGCGTCCTCAGACCCACGAGTCGGGGAGTCACTGAACTTGTTGGTCCGGTTTGAAGGCCTCCGTGTGGTCCAGTAGAAGTCCACGTAGTCGGTGTTGGCTTTGAACCGCAGTGACTGGCCGCCATCAGGTGGACCGGCTCATCCTCGTAGGGCTCCTCATGTAGACTTGAGGGAACCACAGGAACATTCAGTAGCTGTTGGAGTTCTTCCTGTCAGGCTCGTGGTAGAATGGCTCTGAAGAATCTTGTACTTGTCTTATCTGGAACAATCTAACAGCCTAAACTGTTAACAGCGGTGTAAAGAAGCAAACACACAGGCATAGATTAGGACTCAAACTAGATTTATTTTAGAAAACAAATCAACTTAGAGGCATTTGTTCACACATGTGGCTGAATAGGAGGCCGTCCAATCAGATTCGAGGTCTTCACTCTGTAGGTTGGTTGTTCGGTGAGACTCTTGGACCTCCATCAGCTGACGTGGATGTTTGATGGTCTTCTTCTCTAGTGCCAGATGATTCATCCATGAATTCAGCAGCTACAGACTGAAATGAAGCTCATGCTGCCGTTATTGAATTCCTGAGACTCTTTCTCAGTCTCTGCAGACGTCCCTCATTGTGCATCTCCAGAGAAGAAACAGAAAAACTGATCACTGCTTCAGCATCACAAACGTTCTCCAGCATTGAGAGTGTTTTAGGAATTCATTCATTGTGTTGTGAACTTTGAAGGAGCAGAAACTTTACAGCTGCCAAAGATATGAGCTCCAATTCTGGATGTTTTAGGAAATGAAGTTCATCAAATGAACACTTGATTTTTGCTGATAACTCTCATTAAATTACTTTAGAAATCCAACATAAAACCTGTAAACTCTCATGCAGCTTTTGTTAAAGTTTGTCTATAGTTCTATCATCATGTTCTGGAACCAGGACTCTGCAGAAGTTCCTTCAAACAGATACTTGTGTGTTTCTATTTAAGGCCTCAGGTTTGAACGTACAGCAGAGGATTAGAAAGGAGTGATTTTAATATTTAAATCAGGCCAGTAAATGTTTGGAATAAAAATTATTAAAATTTAGATTTAGATAGATTTGTGTCAAATAATATTGTAGAGTCTCACTTAAATATATCCAAATGAGTTCAGTTTATAGAATATTTGATTTCTTAATCTCAATACTGTAGGGTCTGACCCTAAATATTATAATAATGATGTCAATTTAAATAATATTTTAGTGCAGAGTCATAAATTTTAATAAGCTAAACTTACATAATAAATATCACTGCACAATCTTAACCTGAACATTCATATTATTGAGGTAAATTTACATAAATCCTGATATTCTAGAGTCTCAACTGGAATATTTCTAACATTAATCTTTTTGTATTGTGCTGATAAACAACAATAACCCAACTTTCAGATAATATTTATTGTCTGTGATTGTGAGACTAAATTCCTCCACATTCTCAAACTTTCCTTGCAGCAGCTGTAGGAATAAATAAAAATAAAATGTGTTCATTTCCACATTATGCAAATTTATTTATTCTTAATATCTCAGACTGAATGGTAGCTGTCAGTAAAAACAAACTCATCTGCTGGACTGCATTCCAAAATGGAAACATGGACAGAATTTAACACTCATGTATCCATAGCAACGCAAAGGTTTCTGCTTCTTACCAAAGTTCACAACACAAGTAAAGATTTTAATGTAAAACTTCAGGGATGACTGCTGACCACAAGTATTCTGATCAATACTTCATGATCAATATCAGGACAGATGTTACAGTTCCAGCTGTTGCATTAGACTGCAGTTATTCAGAGAAATTAAAACATCACATTCCTCATAAAAACTAGATGGGACTTTTATTAAATAAAGTGTTGGTGAATAAACAGTGTAAAAAGTGCAAAGCAGCTCCATTAAATCAGGAGATGTGAGACTTCCACAGCATGGATCACCATCTGCTGTGTTGATTCATAGCTGAATGTCAGAATGAACTGAGATAGAAAAGCTGCTTTGAGCTGCAACATTACGGTCTGACAATCCAACACCATCACAGTTTTCATCTGGTTGTTTTGCTCCAACATGCTGTGAAGTTCAGTTTTTACCTGAATCAATACAGAGATTCTATTTCCAACCAAGACTGGAATAAAAATTAGAATGTTATGAGGTTATTAATGCAACTAAATCCTTTCAGATGGAAGGATTTACTTCTAAGTTCTAATTCAAGTTTCAGTTGGAGCACATTGCATTCACAAAGAAAAACAGTGAAACCTTCATAGCAACATTTAATAAACCTAAAGCTTCCCTGTTGGCACATTGGTGGAGTTTGTTACTGAGCATCTGAACCTTAAATCCAGTGAGACGACCGTCTTCAGTCGAGGCCAGTCAGAGAACTTCAAGACCTTCCATCAGTTGGACCAGATGTGGCATCATCTCCCTCTGAACATCTGGATGACAGGAGAAAAGACAGAAATCAAACACAGATCACAGAAATACAATTTATTCACTTTCATCATTTTATAAAAGTAGCATGAACTTTATTAAAACTTGACAATATCAGTAATGAAAGTAAATGTTTTTATCTCGTGTTGAAGCTAAATTTAAAGTCAATTTTAATAACAGTTAATCCTGAGAGGAGTGAGAATGGAGCTTTTCTTTCCTTTTTAGAATATGCCATCAAAATATTCTGTTTATTATTGGCTTTAGAAGCATTTTTCTTTACTTATTTTTAGATATCTCAGACTAGTGTTGTTTTTGGTGGCCTGTTTTGACTTTAGTTTTAGTCTAGTCTTTGTGTCAAGCTGACATTTTAGTTTTTATTAGTTTTAGTCATGTTCATTCTCTTTTTCGTCTAGTCAAGTTTTAGTCGACTAAAAGTCTGAGCATTTTAGTCTTATTTTAGTCAGAATAACCTATGACTATTTTCGTCTAGTTTTAGTCGACGAAAACTGATGACATTTTAGTCTAGTTGTAGTCAATAAAAATTGTTTTACTCTCTTTTTAGTAATGCAATTCTATTTAACCCAATCAATACAGTATAATTTCCTTGTATATTATAGACAAAACCATTTTTTTTCTTTTAGTCAAACCCATTTCACAAATTAAACATGGTTATCTTATTATTATATTACTGTTAACTTATAAACTCAAGAATATACTCACTCCAGACATGGAAGATGCTCTGGTCAACACATTTATTTTACCAACCAAACATGTAGGTACACACACATAAATTTAAATAAAATAAATAAATAAATAAAATAGCATCACATGACTGGCAGAAAAAAAAAATACATTCAAGTTTAAGATAAAGAGAAATAAAGTGCATGAATGCAATTCACAACAATAACATAATAAAATGTGTGTCTGTCTTGCTTGTAAACTGAAACTCAAAAGAACACCACAACTGATGGCAGATGTTTTCCACTTGTATGTAAACAAAGTATGTCCATATATCGCTTCTTCGTTTTCTCTCCAGCTGCCCGAAAGCTGGGGAACAGTGCCCAGCCATGATCCCACCGCAGATGCATCTAAATAATGTCGCGAGTGAAGATTGAGGAAGTGACGTCGCCTGCGTCAGCGCAGTGCGACGTCACAGCCTGGGGAACAGAAATACCGCAAAGTAAACGCGACTAAACATTTAAATGTTATTTCGTCTCGTTTTGGTCAGCGAAAATGAAGAGACATTTCAGCAGAGTTTTTATTTTGTAAACCGAATTTCGTCTCGTTTTTATTCGTCAACAATATTGTATTATATACTTTATTATAGTTATCGTCACATAACCACCATTTACGTTTCGTCTCGTTTTCGTCAAGTGATAAAGGTTCGTTGATGACGATATTTCGTCATAATTTTCGTTGACGAAAGCAACACTACCTCAGACTGATGCACTTTGCTGGTTTGCAGATAATTTCATGTACAATGACAATAAAGATCTTCTATTATAACATATTTTGCTAAAACAAGAACTGCAAACCTTCTCAACCATCTCCGTCTGCAATATTCCAACCACAACAAAAGAATTATCTGATGTAGTTATTAGAATCTTTACTGAACCAGCCCTGGAATTAATAAAAATATGTATATGGATATGATTTTCTCTGATGGGACCACTATGGAAGCCGTAGTATCAATTAACTATCCTTTGAAGGGAAAGATTAGGTCTTCTTCAGGTGGATAAAAAAAATGCTCTCCCTTTAAAAAAAAATGCATACAATAAAGTAAATCTCTTCTGCACTGCACACATACTACACTTTTGTATAACTGGATGTCAGAGTAAAGGCAGACAGATCCACTGATCAGCCACAACATTCTGACCACTGACAGCTGAAGAGAACAACATCCATCATCTTGTTCTAATGCAATGTTCTGCTGGGAAACCTTGACATTCATGTGGATGTTTGACATGTACCACCACCTAAACACTGCACGACAAACAACCCCCTAGTCTCCATGGCAACAGCAGTCCTTGATGCCAGCTGCCACCTTCAGCAGGACAAACAAAAACTGCTCTGGAGTGGTCCGAGGAACACGACAGAGCTAAGCTGTTCACCTGAGTTCCACACTCCCCACATCCAGATCTGATTGAGCATCTGTGGGATGGTCCAGGATCAGCCTGGTCCAGGTAGGACCCACCCTGCAACCCACAGGATCCACAGAATCCACAGGATTCAGGAGGAGTTTTAGCAGCATGAAGGGACCAACACAGTATTAGTCAGGTGGTCATAATGTTATACTGTTATACTGTCATGCTGATTATATGATCAGTAAATGTTACCATCAATTATAACATCCACAATGATCAGGAAAAACAACTATCAGTTCATTCAGAAACTGTGGGGTTAAACCTAAAAACACAGACCTCAACAGCAGTTTGTTTTAAAGCAGAACACCAGCTGGTTTTCACTAAAGAAGCTTTCAGAGCAACAATTAAATGACAGTTTTGTTCTCATTAAGTTCAGAGTCGGCCAAAATAATGTACACACATCAGGAAAAGAAAAACTTTTATAAATATTTCATTTGTATAAGTACTTCTATACATATAGATTCCTCTTTCTAAGTTTGATCAAATCACGATAACTCTGTGTCCTGTTGTACGATGTTTTCCCAACAGATGGCTTTACCCTCATGAATGGAGCATCAACAAGTGACATCTACAACACAACAGAAATGTCTGGAAGCCAGTGGCCACCACTTTGAGCACCTCTTGTAATTGTAGAGGCCAAAGATAACTTTTATTAATCACGTGATGTCTGAATAAATTTGGTATTGAAATATTTATGCAAGTTTTTCTTTTCCTGATGTGTGTAAACATTTTTTTGGCTGACTCTGTATAATGGGTTTCTGACAGGTCACCAGGCAACATCTTTTTATAATAATGACAAACATACCTGCATTCTACAGGAGTGATTTTCCTCATGTGCAGGTAAAGATGTGTGAGGAGCTTAGAGATGACAGGAGCAGGAGTCATAACACAGATGGTCAGCGGTAAGTTAGCCACCTGTGTTAATTAGCCCGCTAGCTAACTTAGCCGCTTAGCTAGCTAACGCGTCCGGACCAACTGCTCAAACACGACAAAACACAACTCTTCACAAATCGCTGACTTAACGTACAAAAAAACAACGCTACTGGTTAGAAGTACTTATCTTCTTACCGTGTTTTACTCCAAAAACAAGATCAACAGCAGCCAGAGATGCTACCAGACGTGCCGACCATAGATATACACAGACTAGATACGCTAGCGCGCTGTCTTCTATGGTCTGACCAATCACTGCTCTCTGGCTCCGCCCTCTGAGAAACTTGTTGTCGTTTGGCTCCACACTTGCTGATGACCACTTCCGGGCTCAGAAAATGAAAAACGGACATTTTTTCGTTTCTGTCTCTTACTGATTTTACTTTCTTGTTATTCTAAATATAAAACGAAAATCAAAGCATTTAAAAAAAAATCGTATATCCTTTTTGATCATGAAAAGGAAAAACGCCTTGTATTTCAATTTTAATTTTTGTATTTTAAAACGAAAATCAAATAACCACTCGTTTTTTGTTTTTCAATACCCGTTTCAGAACGGAAAATCCAATTGCCAGATCCGTACACGGACCATTTTAAAATATTAAAATTTATATCTATCATTGTCAGGTAAAGTTCAATTTTTAAATATATTTTTTGTGTGATTTTAATTCTTATTTTTAAAAAGTTACTCTGATAAAGTCACGTCATAAACAACACTATCTCAATATTAAAACTTTGCTAGGTCCAGCTGTGACGCCAATCCTTATTTGTTATTAGAAAGAACATTGGAACAGCAGCTGTTATTTTGTACCTTCTATATAAATAACGGCGATCTGACTGATTAAATATAAACCTAAATCGTCAGGTATATCTCGGCCTACAGGTCTCTGTCGTGTGTTTCTCCGGTGTTGAGTTTCTTCTGTGAGCGCAGCACCAGATGATGCTGTGGCGGCGCGCAGCAGCAGCAGCAGCCTTTGCGTGGGATGAAGTGACGCACAGCGGTGGCAGAGATGATCCGCGCCGCTGGATCTGAGCGTCCGCACACGGTGGAGTTATGAGGTCCGCAGTAGTAGCAGCAAATACCGAGTGAGGCTGAAATGACGGGATCCCTACGTTGTTTCCAAGCGCATTCCGCAGCATCTGGTTCTCAGTGAGGAAGCGGCGCGTCGTCGTCGGGAAACCTTCCTGGACATGGACGGAGGGACTGCGGAACCGGGGGATGACGGGAGCGAGGCAGCCGCCGCCGGCCTCTGTCTACAGCTAGACTTCGGGGACACCGGTTCGTATGTCTTTCGCTTGAAAACAAACTACAAAACAGTGGTCATTTTTATGGGCTTATTTAAACCCAGCAGCTGGTGGCATCAGCTGCACTGAGGAGAGGAAGTTGGACCCGAGTGGGCAGCATCCTACCCTGCAATTGCACTCTATGTTAAAGCAGGAGACTTTAAAGGTTAGATGACATTTTTTCCCCTACCAAGACACGGAAAAATAGGCTGGTTAGAGGAACACAGCTGTGGGAATGAATAATAAATGGCTTGGTTAGATAACAGTGTCAAGATTCCAGTCAATGGTGCTCAGTTGTAAATGTCAGTGGCTCACTGCAGTTTGGCACAAATACAAGGTCGGTCCACATTAGAGATGTGCGCTCACAGTCCCACTAGAGCTGCTGCACACGAGCTGGGATCATTATTATGATGACTGTTCAGCCTGAGTGACTGTGGAGCTGTTTGTGTACACGTATACACAGGATTTATAGTCACTTTTGCATGACAATTAGGGCTACTGAGCTTTACCTGGTAAACATCCTGTGATCTTCAGGTGTCATTTTGTGCCTCTTCTCTGCTTCTGTGTGTCGTCATAATTCTTACCATCTCTCTTGTCCTCTTCCCGGCTAAATCTGAAGAGTGCCTTATGTAATGTGATGTGGAATTATAACATAAATCACACACTAATCCCTTGTATCAATTCCAACCACCGCCGTGGATGTCGTTGCTACAAATACGATGTGGCAAGCATGACATGTTGATGCTATTTATGCGGAAATGTTGCAGAAAAGAAAGCAGATGTGATCCACATCAGTTTAGCATTTCCAGCAAGTTGTCTTTGCATGTGCATGCTCATACACACACGGTTACAGTAGATGTTTGTGCACGGATGATCATTATTAAGTCCTGCAGATTATACTTGTAGGCAGAAAGCCTCTGGGCATCAAAATCTACTCCTGTGTTTAGTGTCACATTAATGTCACAGCAACAGGCCGCCATTTTCTCAGCTGATAAAGGAGAGATCTAATCCTCTTTGCTATAACACACATGCACAGGCCTTAAGGCATATTTCTCTTAACGCTGACACAAAATTCATAACAAGATGTGAGCTTTCAGAAGCTGTACATTTCCTTAGTGTTTTGACCCCTAACACAAAAATAAATTGCCTAACAGGTAGCCCACAACTAATCACAAGTGATACGATGAGTTTGTCCTGTTTGTTGCTTGCAGCTCAATGACACATTATTCTGGCCTGACCTTAATCCCACAGAGACACTCTGTGTGTGTCTGTCTGTCCTAGGATGCTCCTGTCTGTTGTTCTGCCTGACAGCTTTGTTGCAGTATTAATCTGCTGGTTGCAGGTGTGGGCATCCTGCAGAAAGACATGACATTTAGTTCTGTCACTTGGATGGATGGATATTCATTTTTGTTTATGTAGTTTCATGCAAAATTTTGTTGGTGTTTTTTCATCCTTATCTTTGTACAATTTCTCTCCTGTCTGAAGTATTTTTTCCATGCACACAAACCTTTTCCCTTCTACCTTTTTATGTTTTTAGGAACCGCACAGTAGTGATATCTGTCAGTTAGTCGGGCCACCACATGTGTAGTTTTCAGCATCAGCATCATGATGTTTGCATGTGCAATAGTTGCATCATAGCAAGAGAAATGTTAAGAGAGGCACTTTAACTCAAGCACATCATGCTACAACTTTCTAATTTTCAAGTTTGTCTGATAGAAAGTAATTTCCTCTGATTTAAAGGTTCTTGAACAGACTGAGATTTTTTTGTAACATTATTATAAAACACTGAGTTTGTTGGCATGCAGGTTCCATGCAGAAAAATTAGCGAGGGACAGAAGAGAAACAATAAAAAATGAGATTTGGGTGCATAAAATGAATGCAGTGGCAGTTATATGGAAATATTTCTTTTACAGAAAGGATGATGTTGAAAAAAAATAGGTACTCGGTCAGCAGTGTCTTACAATTGTTGCCACCACATGAGGCAACACAATTAATTAGTCTGATGATTTATACCAGCTCTGCATGATGAGTGCACAGTCAGAACTGAATGCCATCCAATGCACACACATTTGTGGTTTTGAATGAAATGTGTCAACAGCTATGAATTGCCACGTGAGCTGGTACATTTTTGTCCTCCACATGAGGAGCTGCTAACACTGCTGTGATCCATTCATCCTTTAGCTTGTGCTTTATCCTGTGGAGGGTCACAGCAGGTCTAGAGTCTGTCCTCGCTGACAGGGATCAGGGGGCAGGGTACACCCTGGACAGGTCACGAGTATATTGCAGGGCTTGTACGCAGAAAACTCACACCGATGTCTACTTTAGAATCACCAGTTAACCAACCATGCCATGTATCAGCTTTGGAGGGAGCTAGAGAGCAGAGTTAAAATACAAACTCCCCACACCATCAGGTTTGAACCCACAAGTTTCTTGTTGTGAAGCGACAGTGCTAAACATTGCAACACCATGCAGCCCACTGTGATGAGCCTCTGAATTTTACCATATCATCATCATCATCATCAGGGAAAATTTTAGATTTGCACAGTATTTTGGTTTATGGCCAAATACCTGCAAAACTAATCACATTCAACTTTGCTTTGTATGTAGTGGTAATTAGCAAATGCTTGTATGCAAAGATGCTACACTGAGATGGTGAACAGGGTAAACATCATTCTTCCTAGGAGTGTGTTTGAAATCTGATGTTAGCATTTAGCTCAAAGCATTGCTGCTCTGAACCAGTAGAGTCAGTGCAGACTCTTATTACTATAGCTGCCTTTGTAAAGCAGTTAAAAAAAAGTCAAAGTAGGGGTACTTGTACAGTCCATAGATCCAGAGGACTAAACTAAGCTTCTGTTATCAGGATCAAATATGCTGTATGCTAGCCTGCATTTTTACCATTTATATTATTCTTAGATTTTTTGTTGCACTTATTGACCTGTCAGAGAAGGTATTATCTTGTTGTATGTAAACTGTTATTGTGCTTTGTGATGCTTTAGTGGCAGCAACATCTGCTACAGTGTGTGCTGAGTACTTTAACATGGCTTAAAGAGTCATTATCCCAGCTCTGCCAGCAGTGCATGCCTAATCTTCATCCTCATACAAACTGAAAGTTAGCAAGATGATGATGATGATGATGATGATGATGAAAACTGAGTAGTTTATGGTACTGTGAAGTTCTGTGAACTGTCTCTTTTTCCGTTCACTTCCTTCCTGTTCCTTCATCCTCTTAAACAGATACAGTCCAGTGGTGTCCTGTATGTCAGTTGGAAAGATTCTTCCTAATCCTTGCGTGTGATTGGTTGAGCTTGTGATCCGTAGACCTCTGCCAATGACAGCACTCAGATTAGGAGAAAGTCAATCCAATAGAGTTTTTACGTTCTCTGAGCAAATCTCACTGATCCAGGAATAGAAAACACAGCAGTGGTCTGACTACTGAATGCCAGTTTGGTTTGCTCAGTTTTTCAGAGTATTTTTTTTCTTTTGGGATTATCAAAGAATTGGTAACCTGTAGTGCCTGAACTCTTCTGCTGGTGAGTTAACCACAAATGTATTTAGAACAAGGTAAAGGAAAGTTGCAAAATTACCTCTTAGATGCTTAAGGTGCAATAAATGCAGTTTTCCTTTCAAAAAAAACTGTAAAATAAAAGGGACCTACTGAACCGAGGAGATGAAAATCAGGATGTTTACAATCACAAGGTCCACTACTAGATCAGAGGAGATCTATGGATGAAATTTTTAGAGTTGACATGCACACCTTGATTTAAGTTTAAATTGTTTTATTGTACAGTGTCATGCACTTATGATCTATGTATAGTGCATATAAAAAGTAGTCACCCACACTTGGAAGTTTTCTACTTTTACTGCTTTTCAACAACGAGTCGTGGTCAATATAATTTGGCTTTTTTGTCAAGACTTGATTAAAAACAACACCATTTGCAAGTTTGTAGTTTAGTTTCCATGATCTCTTTTCAGCAGTTGCTTAATCTTTGTCATTCTCCTAAAAAGTTCTGACTGGTGTAGAAAAGGTAGCAGTAGTTGTATGCACAATCTCTCCTATCTTAGCTACTGAATCTTTAACTCCTGCGAAGGACTCATAGGTGTCTTGGTGGCCTCCTTTACTTCTCGTCTCATTTTTGCTTGGTCACTCAGTTTTTGGGGAAGGCCTGTTCTGGGCATATGTATGGTTGCCATATTCCTTCCATTTCTTAATGATGGATTTAACTGCACAACAGGGGATATTCAGTGGCTTGAAAATGTTCCTGTATCCATCCTCTGACGTATACTTTCTAGTAACCTTTTCACAGAGTTGCTTTGAATGTTTTTGTGTGTGCATGTTGTAGTTATAGCCAGAAGTACTGATTCACCAGTGGACCTTCCAGATACAGGTGTCTTTACACTAAAATCACTTGAGACACATTCACTGCACTCAGATGATTTCCATTTCAACACCAGTTGGCAGCACCTGTGATAAATTAGATGAGTCACTTTGAAGAAAGTGAATACTTATGCCATCACTTATTTTATATTTGTAATTAATTGACACTATGTGGAAATCTGTTTTCACTTTGACACGAAAGAGTCTTTTTCTGTAAATTTCCGTTAAAAAATAAATAAATAATAATATTTAAGTTAAATTAACCATGATTTAATGCTGAAAAGCAGTAAAAATGGAAAACTTCCAGGAGTTGGTGAATACTTTTCATAAGCGCTGGAGTTTCATTCAGCTATCAATCAGAACTCATAGTCTCATGAGGTAGAAAGCACATTATTTCCTCCATTAACAGTGTAAATCTGATGCTCAATCTAGCATACCCTGCCAAAGCACTAACTCATGCTAAATAATGTACTAATGTACTCACTTCTTAACCTGTTTCTACTGCATGTCTCCTTATGTCTCTGTCTACAGATTCAGCCAGGAAGGCTCAAATAACAGAGGTGAGAGGCTGCTTCACTCTAGACACCGTCCATCAGCTGTCTCTGTGACTCTCTTCCTCTCCTTCCCTTCCTTTGTCTGTCTGGGTTTGCTGCTTGACATAATCTAAGATAGGACAGTAAATAAAATATGCAATACCTACATCACATATGCATTTGCTTGTGCCTTTTCTTTCCCTGTGGCAGATGCCGTCCCCATTTGGAGCAGGCCAAGCTCATGAGAAGAAGATTGGTCACAGGAGGGTCGATGCCTCTGGAGAAACAACATATAAGAAGGTTGGCTTTTCTGCTTGTCTTTGTCTTTTGTCTCAGAATTTTTTTAGGTTTTCTCAGCATGGTTTCATGCACTATTCTCCACCCACACCTTAGTCTGTTATGCTTTTCTTTGTTCTCCGCCTCCAGACCACCTCCTCTGCCTTGAAAGGGGCTATCCAGTTGGGTATTGGATACACTGTTGGCAATCTCAGCTCCAAGCCTGAGAGAGATGTTCTCATGCAGGACTTCTACGTGGTTGAAAGCATCTTCTTCCCCAGGTGTGTTTGCATGAGTTGATGTGCTCGCATGTGTGAAATATTCAATGTAATCTTTGATCTTCTTTTACTCATTCAGTGCTTCTTTACTCCATACAGTGAAGGCAGTAACCTCACACCAGCCCACCACTTCCCAGACTTCAGGTTTAAAACCTACGCTCCTGTGGCCTTCCGTTACTTCAGAGAGCTGTTTGGGATCCGACCAGATGACTACCTGGTGAGATACTTACTCTTTGTTATATGTTCAGTGTTAGGCCAATGCAGTTGCATCAGCTGTCAAGAAGATTTTTGAAACTTTATCTGTAACTTTCTGTCCCTTGCTTTGGGAGATCTTCTTATAATATACTGGGCTCCATAAAATCATGAAACTACAACATTATTCATAATAGCAGGACTATTGTCAGTTGATGGCAATATATGTGCTTATTATCTCAACCTGTTATCAGAAATTAGTTATTAGAATGTATTTTTAGCCATTTTTCTTTCCTATGACAATAATAATGTTATAATTATTTGTCATTTCTTTAACCTGTTCTTGAATTTACTCAAAAAACTATGGCAAAAATATTTTATGTTGATAAAAATAATGTCTTAATGTCATTACTCAATAACAATAAAGAGCTAATAATCAAATTTACATTTTATATTTAAGCATTTTACATTTACTACTAATGTAATATATTCTCTATATTCTAATATTAGATTGAACAATTCATATTAAAGAAAACCCATGATACACAATGTGAACCTCATTAAATAAGCTCAGAGATCTAAAAAAACATTTTGCTTTATTTAATTTAATGTAATAATACCATAATAACCATGCTGTATGATGCACCACGACGTACACTAAATATAAACGTGTGTGAAGTTCTCTCCACAAGCATTTGCCTCACATCAGTGGATTTATCAAAGAAAAGCATGCTCAGATCTGTGCTGCTCTGTGGATGATCATTAGGCATCTACACACATAAAAGGAAAACCGTGCACACGCAAGCACACAATGGCACACTGTTGCACACGCCTTTGCATATTGTGCATGTCAGGGTTCACGCACACCCACATGTGCAGTGTACTGAGCAACCCACTTAAGCTCACGTTCTACCTTTGCCAGAGGGAGATTAGCAGACTAAAGCTTTCTTTTTTAAATTCCACATAGTGGCTGCAGACAGTCAGAGTAGTTTGTGTTTGTGTCTGTGTGTGTTTGTGTTGCTGTGGGAGGGCTAGAGTATTAGTAAATTGCATTTTGTTGACTACGCTTTAGAAAATTGAATTACTTTGTCAGACAATTAAACTACAAGCTAAGGACACTCAGCTAAAAGCTCTATTTATGTACAAGGTCCTAATGGCTGCACGTCACTAGTAGATATTTAGTGTAAATTGAAGTCTGCTGATGTTAATGGAGTTTATGTTGGGTACATGTGCAGTTTAATGTGGTTAGCTTTGATTAAACTTGATTCCTGCAAATTACCACAGGATTTAGGAATATCAAGAAGTGTTGAATGCAGCATTTGCACAGTTTTGGCGTTAACTTCATTGAAGTGATGAAGTCAACAGTCTTTACACGCTTGTACTTCGAAAACAAAGCTTCCTTTTTGCTGCTGATGATCATGACGTAAGTGGGTAGATGTATGAGTCTGTAGCAATGGACCACAGAAGTGATAAAGCTGGGATGGCTGCAAACAAGCATGAAACAAACATCTAACATAACATGAAATTACAGAAATTATCAGATTTTTCATTCCAAACAGGCAACACAAGCGTAGCAAAATGAATCAGATCTCAGTTCTGTTGGATGTTGAAACAATCCTTTCAGAGTGTGGTTTAGATTGCCACACTTGAGGCAGGATGCCATGTAACATTCTAATCTGTTTGTTGTCTGTCTCTGTCTAGTATTCTCTATGTAATGAGCCACTGATTGAATTGACGAATCCAGGAGCGAGTGGCTCCATATTCTACGTAACCCGTGATGATGAGTTCATCATCAAAACTGTCCAACACAAAGAAGCTGAGTTTCTACAGAAATTGCTCCCTGGATACTACATGGTAAGAAAAACTACGCCTTTCACTCATTAGAATCAGTTCAGTCATGACTATATGCTGCTAATGCATATTAATTGTAAACACAGCCAATGGTACCATTCTGCACCTGTAAGTATTTGGAAAATTAAACCTTGCTGTAGGCTTTGTAATATTTTGTATTTTGCCTGTGTGGGTGTGAGGTGTTTTCAGGGACACACGCTTAAGAGCAAAGCAGCAGCTGAAACTTCTAGTCATCTTTATCCTCTTTATCTAACCCCCTGGGGTTGGCCCCAGTCAGCAGTGACGTAACAGGCGGCTTTGTGAGAGGAAGAGCAGAGACCCATGCTCAGTAATCCTTAACAGGTTAAGTGTGCACACAGCAGACACACAGGTGTGTGCTGAGGCCTGAGGATGGGTCACGCTGTCTGCCAGGTGTATGCAACTGGGGCTGGAACACACAGACTTCATTCCTAATTAACCTCTAATACACTCTGTTCTCTCCTCCTTCATTTTTTCCTGCCTCCAGAACTTGAACCAGAACCCCCGGACTTTGCTGCCCAAGTTCTTTGGCCTCTATTGCGTCCAGTGTGGCGGCAAGAACATCAGAATTGTTGTGATGAACAATATCTTGCCGCGCTCCGTACGCATGCACCTTAAGTTCGACTTGAAGGGCTCCACATACAAGAGACGAGCATCCAAGAAGGAAAGGGAGAAGTCCAAACCCACTTTTAAAGACCTGGACTTTCTGAATGATGTCCCTGAAGGCCTCACTCTGGACCAGGACACGTTCAGTGCTTTGGTCAAAACCCTGCAAAGAGACTGTCTGGTGAGAGAGAGAACAAGGAGGAGGTGGATGAACAGTTATTTGTAAAAGAAGTATAACACTGTGCATTTAATTTTATTTTAATGAAGCCGACCACTCACACGGTATCTGCTCAGCAGCAGACTCATAAATAAGCAGGAAGCAAATTAAGGCACAGTTAAAGAAATAAAAACAAAGAGAAGAAGGGAGAGAAAGGGAATTAGAAGCTGCTTATGCTAATTTTCACCATGCTCGGTGCAAGGAAATCCATACTTAAAAAGCTTAAATAATCCTTTAAGCTTTGTGTTAAATGTTTTGACATATTGTGTGTGCTTCACGCCAGGTTCTGGAGAGTTTTAAGATCATGGACTACAGTTTACTGCTTGGAGTCCATAACAAGACCCAAGCAGAGAGAGAGCAGCAGTCGCAGGGTTCACCTGCAGGAGGTGGAGATGAAAAGAAGCCTGCAGGGCAGAGAGCCTTGTACACCACCGCCATGGAGTCCATACAGGGAGGCTCCACATGCAGGGACACACTGGACCACGACGACACGTAAGACACTATTTCATTCTATTTGACTTCACTGTCACATCCAATCCACACAAGATTGTAATTTTTCTTCTCTTTCTAGTATGGGCGGTATTCCAGCTGTAGGAAGTAAAGGAGAGCGCCTCCTGCTGTTCATTGGAATCATTGACATTCTGCAGTCCTACAGGTAGGCAGTCAACCCATGTGGTGCATTTCAAATAGAGTTGCAATAGGCAGGGACAAACAAAGCATTAAGGCAGAAGCAGAAGTTGCACCATCTTCCTTTTTCTAAGCAAAACGATTTATAGGAAATGCAGTTCTAAGACTGAATGGTGACAGTCTTCTTGGGTCTCATATTTTTATGGTAGTAAGTGTCAAATATAATAATATGTAGGTGTTTTAACTACTCTTCTTGACACTGCTTCTGCTTTCCCAGTCTGAGCAACTACATGAAGGTTGATTTTCAGTTTGACACATTAAACTACAAAAATGTCATTTCTCTGTGGCTTCAAAGTCAAGATGTGTTTAAGCCGAGGCTAACTGTAAAAGTGCTGCCACACATATCATATTGTCTGTCAGTAACTAAATGTATAATGACATGCAGACGTGTAAAATGAATTCCAGTCTTTTAAAACATTGCAATGGGGATTGTTGCCACTGATTTAGCACTGGGTTGCCAGGTAACCACAGCAAGCCTCTGACTGAATAAATAATTTAATTGTCTTGTCTGACAGACTGATTAAGAAACTGGAGCACTCTTGGAAATCTCTCATCCATGACGGGGTGAGTAGCTTCCATATAACTGTTGTGTAATAGTCTGTATCCAAGCAAAAGAAAATGCATCAAACCATGTCACATTTTTCACTGTATTTGTCTAATTGGCAAAGAGCCTTCAATATTTACGAAACATGAAAGCTAATCAAACCAGTCTTGATTATGTCTCTTCTTTTCATTGCTGCCTTCATTCCCTCACAGGACACAGTGTCGGTTCACAGACCGGGTTTCTATGCTGAGAGGTTCTACAAATTCTGCAGCACAATTGTCTTCAGGAAGAGCAACTGTGAGTTCACATATGTCTGTAAGATTCATGCAAAGAAATGTAACTAAACATTTTCAGCTCATTTGTTGGGAATGAGTACAACTAAACCACATCCCTGTTTCACAGCACTGCGATCGTCTCCGTCTAAGAGGGGACGAGGGGTGCTCTTGTCCAAGTCCAGTGCTGGAGCCAGTTCAACTGGGCATCGTCCTTCACTCACTGATGACAGGCAGGAAAACCTGGACAACTTGGAGAACCTGAGAGGAGCTCGCAGCTTCCCCATGCTCGAGGACAATGGTATGACTTGAATAGTCCAAAATGATACACAATCATGACATATAATTAGGTGATAAAACGCAGTAAAATGTCGCCCACAGGGTGCATAAAGCGTTTTCTTATTTCATGTCACCTGAACCCAGTGGTATGGGATTGTTTGGCCATGTAGCTTTCATCAGTGTTTATCAAGGCTTGCTGCCCTCACGTCAAGGCTAGTGTGGAAATGTCCACGGACATGCTAATGTTACTTCAGTGAAACTGTAGAAGTTAAGACTGAAGCAGAAGGTGCTGATTTGTTTCCGTTACTTCGGGCCTTTTGGAAATGAACACACTGTTAGCCTCAATTGCCTGCTGCGTCTGAGTGCTCCATTTTCTTTTTAAATAAAATAAAGCGAACCGCTATTGATCCCTGTGGGGAAATAGAAATGAAGCAGCAGCATAGCAGCAATAAAAACAAAAACAAAGCAAAAGTTAAAGTAATAAATCATAACTAGATATGCATTAGCTTTAGAAAAGTGATGTCATGAATGACAATGCTACAATAAATACAGATACAGAGGGAGTTGACATCCTAAAAATAGGCATTGAGTAAAAAGATATACAGCAGAGTTCAGAGCAGCATGCAGTATGTGCAGAGGCCAACATGTAATATTTATTGTCTATATTCATACTTGCTAATGGGGGAAGGGAACACAGAATGTGAAGTAGAAAGAATAAGATGCATAGAGTTCAAAGGGAACAGCTTTGCAGTGCAGTGTTGTACACTTAGATGGCTGGAAGTCAAAGCTGGTGTATGGTAAAGATGTTGTGTTCTGTTAATTATTACATTTGCATTTTCATCTCCCTTGTATGTGATCTCTTGCTTAATTTTGTCTCTCAGGGAGGGAGCCTCCCTGCACTCCTCCTTCATTTGAAGATGCTACCACAGCATCTATTGCTACCACTCTGTCATCCAACAACTCCCTACCGACCACCCCATTCGATACACCGGAGCACCCACGCTACAGGAGACAAATGCAGTCCCCAAACATGGCCAGGTGACAATAATTGTATCTATTTACATGCAATATTGTAACTGACCAATTACAATATTCTACTAATTTCATGCACACTCTGCTTTTGTCACTCAGGTCACAAAAAGAGGTAGTTGAGATTCACGGTGAAAGACAGGACACCATCACAGTGGAGGTGGAGCTCAGGTACAGGATAAAAATGCCAGGATAATGTCCACATCTGTCTTTGTAGTATTTTAACAGTCTTCTTTGTCTTTCTTTGTACAGTAAAATCCCAAAGAGCACGGAGCTCACGCAGATGACAGAAAAAACATCCCCCAAACATCTATCACCTGACCACCTGCCTCGAGTCATCACTTCATCCACTCCTCCCTCTCTCAGTCCATCCTCTGCACATTCCTCCGCTACCCTTCCTCCTTCCTTTGTGTCCTCCACTGCTCAGCCTACTGGCCAGTCCTCCTCCAACACACTTTCTTCATCCATCCGTCCATCCACCAAACCGCTCGCCTCTCCCACAGCAGCTCAGTCTTCCACTCTTTCTTCTCCGGTCTCTCATCCAGCTACACCCTCCACACGTCCCACTTCAACTCCAGGCAGCTCCACCCTCCCTCCTGCCTCCGCATTCACTCCTATCTGTCCAGCATCTCCTCACTCCTCCACCCAGAGCTCCTCTCACCATCTCCCCTCGACGCCCCCTGCCTCGGTCCCTCCGAGCCCTCAGGTGCCTCAGCAGGCGGCGCAAACGTCGTGCAATCAGCTGTCTGTGTCCAGCAGCCACAACTCATTGGACGGGGAGGTGCAGGTTTCCGACATATACTTTGTAAGTTCTCACTATCCTGCTTTTTCTCCCTGACAAGTGAGATAATGAACCAGTTTAAAGGACGTTGAGCAAACCAAAATGAGTTAAAAGTTGAATCATACCATTGAATTATTAAATAAATACATTTCCAGGGAGTAAAGATCGTTTTCCCTCTGTTTTTCTTTGATTTACTGGGTTTTTTGCAGTGGCCCAGTCAGGACAGCGTGGTAGAGTTATGATGGTGAGGGGGGTGCTGTGTGTGTTGCAGTGTGCACGTACTATGGGAGTTGCTCTTGCTGTGCAAAATGCTTTTTTTCTGAAGCATGAGGCTGCCAACAGCCATAGATCATGCTTTTGAATGTATCAGCAAAACACAGGTTGTCTTTCCTGCACAGCATGATTTATATCTATCGATCTGCAGTCATGCGTCCTGTCAATGTCATTTCTCATGACTGTCTTTTGTGGGAATTTCTGTTTCATTATTACATTCATTTTCTTTACTTTTGCTTCTCTGTCATTACTGCTTCTATCATCCCATATACCATATCTATTTTCTTTCTTGTATATTAATTCAATGAAATTCCTTCATTTTCACATGTACGCATTCCATACACCTGTGTGTTCATCTGTGTGTGCGTGTGTGTGTGTGTGTGTGTGTGCCCATCCATCAGTATGCAGATGGCAGATATTGGGTGTACTCTCCAGTTCTTGGCCGTCGTAAGCTAAACTCTAGCTCAAGTTACAATGTAAGTCACCATCAAGGTAGATAGAGTCATTTGTAACTCTAGGAGATGTTTCTATGTGTATTGCATTGCTGGTAACTGTTCCATTGGGGACTGTTACAGGCATAGCTGCTTATGGATCTTCAGAAGTGCTTAACAACAAAGCCCCAGTGCAATTCTCATGACTTATTTAGTGCTGACTTGTGCAAAAATGCATATGAAAACTGTGGCTTCTGAAGTTCCATCATCTGCACTTAAATGGAGCATGCATTCTTATCTGAAATGTTAGTAGCAGACAGTAATTTAAAATGTTTAGGATCTGGAAACTGCAGCTAGTTAACTGTAGCATATATCAGCTTTGTAGCTGTAGTGATCCCTCAGGTGTCTGCTCCGTACCAATCACATAACACAGGAGCTGACAAGCTGATTAATGTTGCCAATGCCTCCCTAGCATGAGACCTCACTTTCTGATGCTGGAGATTATGTTTTGTCAAAGCTCCCGAGAATGTGGTTTAAATATGAAATAAACAAGTAATCCTTTGTTACATTAAATATTGATAAGCAGTGATGAAATAATGGAAGAGATCTCTGCATAGGCAACAAGGGGGGAAGTACTATAGACTTTGACTGATTAGTGCACAGAAACAATAACACCTTTAGAGCTGCAAATGTGCAAAAAATGCACAGTGCAGCTTTAAACTATTCCTTCAGTTTCTCTCCAGTTCCTCTTTCATTTAGTTCCTCTCTTGTTTTATTCTTCTTGTGCTGCCCTCTGCTGGCTGTATGTGACAACAGCAGCCTCAGGAGGATCGGAGCTGGGTGTACTCTCCTCTGCACTGCAGCTCAGAGTCCAGAAGGGGCTCAGATGGGGAGAGTGAGACAGTAAGTGTGCAGTTCATTCATGATTTACAGTTAATTCACAGAACAGGGATGAGATGAATGAATGTGTGCTTGCTCTCCTCATAGCAGATCTAATATTTATCTTCTGTTTCTCTGTTTGTCCTTCAGTAACCGACAGTGGAGACAGCAGTGAAGGGTGGAGTCAGAGGCTGTCTCCATGTACGAAAGTCGACAGGTTTTAATTATAAAGCCACCGGGACACGATGAAGATCTAATCGCTGGTTACCCATGCTGCATGTGGGAGCCTGCTTTGCCAATTGCAACAAAAACTATATGAATGAACTTTGGGAGGAAGCATTCAAGTATAAAAGTGTTAAACAATGCATCCAAACAAATATACTGACATGTTATCAAACTGTTGTGCAAAACAATTACAAAGCATTGGTTCAGGACAATCTGACTGACATCAGGTGGAAAAGCTAAAATGGTACAATCCGCTGAGTGGCACTGTGAATCTTTATGGCGTTTCTTCATAACAAGCCTGGCATGGCGATGGCATCATCAGTTCAAACTAATACCTCACACAGAAACCTTGATTCAACCCACACAGCTAATCACAAAATAAAGTTTTAAATTCTAGTGCCGATTCCAAAGTTTCAGAACATTGCAAACATGCATCCATTTATTTTCTGCGACTTTATTCCAGAGTTGGGTTGCCATGGCAGCAGGCTAAGCTAGGTTGTCTAGACATTCCTCTCCCCAGCTCAGGCTATGCAATTTGGACATTTAAGTTGCTGATTTTATTTACATTTTTTTTGACTCAACTTGAGTGAACTACTCACATATTTATTTTTCACTAGGGGCATGTCAGAGCTGTTTGTACTTTTATTTTAGCACTTTATAAATGTACATGTGGTTGAGGTCTTTGAAATTGTGTATGTTTTGTTAATTTGTCATCAGTTGTTGGTTGAAAACACACTCGAACACAGTTAATGTTATGTGTGCTGCGTATACACAGTGTTCTGTTTCTTCCAGTGGTGTGTGGTGGTCCACTTAACGATTTTTGATCTGACCATGAATGCTTGTGTTCAAATTGCCTTACTGACAAACTCATTATTGTAACCGTTTTTGATATTTTCTGGTCACATGTAATCATTCTGCAAAAAACAAAGAAAAAAATCCTTAGAAATACAAACATGCAAAATATTTTATTGTGAGTAAACACCAAATATCTGAAGCAGAGTTAAAACCGTATATATATATATATATATATATATATATATATATATATATATATATATATATATATATATATATATATATATATATATATATATATCAGTAATGCATTTATAACTTTTCAGAATTTAGGATGAGAAGATGAAGAGAGAGTAAAGGAAAAAATGAATGAAATTATCTTTTGTAAATTGTCGATAAACTGTGTATGTGCTGCAGCACATGCATGTAAGTCTGTGCGTGCCCTTGTGTCTCTGTGTGTGCATGTGTTTGCATGCATATGATGTGTGATTGAGGGACATATGAGTCTGAGATTTTTATTAGACTTATATGCCTTCTGCATATTTGTCAAATTGTCAAAAGTTGTTGTTATAGGCCATGAAAGTTTGAACCAGCTATAAGCATGTTGGCTGTGTGAGAAAAACGAAATGCAGGTGTCCCAGTCTTTAGTGACACTGGATTAATCATAAAATACCAAATAAACAGAGCTAAATTTAAACATCCTCAGTTTTATATACAGTTTACAAAAAAGAAAAGCAGACAGTACCGTCCTTCTTCCATGTATGGTAAAAGAGGATTCACCATACTAAGACTTCCTGACTGTGTCCAAAAACACTACTGTACCATATTACTGTATTGTTTGAGTCTGCTCAAGTTAACCTGCCTGTTTGTAGGCAACAGTGTTTGTAGCTGATCACTGTGTAAAAGATAATAAAAATTATATTGTGTAAAAAGTTGTTTGAATTTTGTTTTCTAAAATAACCAATTTCCCCAAGGCGATGCAGAGAAGTTGTTAGAATTAGTCCACTAGATGGCACCACAATGTCTCAGAAAACATTAAATTCTCAATCCTTCTACTTCTTGATTGGAATCTCATCTAGTGCCTTCAGCTTTGAAAATTTACTCCTCTTAGTTGCATTGTAAAATTAAATTGCACAAAGACATAAGCCAGAATCTGAGCTGCCTGTATGTCATGATTTATTTTATTGTGTTCCTGATAGACCATAAAAGACAGGCTCATATTTAAAGCCTCTTACCTCACCCCTTTACATCACACTGACATTTTAACGTGTATAAACATAATGATATGAAATCTTGATTGCCTTACTTGGGACTGCATTAAAAATAATAATAAAAAAAAACAGTAGGCACATTCCGGCTAAAAATACAATAGCATAAAAAAAGGGTCAAGATTCCAAACGGTATCAACCAAAACAGACGATTGGGGTCTTATCTTGCTATTTGCAATAATACAGAGCCACTTAATTTCAAAATACATACAGCATATGATCATATATGTACATGTTTGACTGTGTCTGCACGTGCACATGAATTGCTGTGAGCATGTGTGATGCTTTTGTGTAAACCAGAGTTGTGAAGATCACTCAGGGTAACAAGTCAACCATGTCGGGCCATGATGGAATGTGTGATGGACAAGGATCAATAGCCAGCTTCCCAATTGTCCTACAATGAAATTGTCCCTCACCTTGCTTTTCCACTTTCTTTCTGTCCTTCTACCTTTGAATGTACACACACACGCACGCACGCACGCACGCACGCACGCACGCACGCACGCACGCACGCACGCACGCACGCACGCGCGCAATCCTTTGGTTCTTTCTCCAGCCAGATTAAGGCCTTCTCCTTGGTTTATGGCTATGTGGATATTCCTTTACCAATTCAGAGATGCCACTTACTACACGCAGAGAACTATAAAAGGATAAGGCTTGTGGTATTCTAAAAATGTTGTTTCCAAGAAATGGCACAAATCTGTGTTGCCAAAGTTTGGCAAAAAGTATGTTTTTCCTCTGACACCGACACAGGGTACCATAATTGCTGCCTATAAACTGTTAAAACACTAATCCTCATTAGGGTCGGAGGGGCTGGAGCCTATCTCAGCTGACTTAGGGTGAAGGCAGGGGACACCTTAGACAAGTCACCAGATCATAGGACTACACATAAAGACAAACAATCACACTCATATTTGGACAATTTAGAATCACCAATTAACCTCAGCGTGTTTCTGGACTGTGGAAGGAAGCCAGAGTACCCATTGAAAACCCACACAGGGAGAAGGAGGATCCTTCATAAACTTGCCTCACTCAGGATGTCCATCAGACCTAACTGCAAGAGTCAAGGATCTGATGAGAAAGGCCAAGAGTAAAAGACACCAGTCATGCCAGCGACTCAATCAGAGGCTGAAAAATCTTGAAGATGTTTCTAAGAGCACCATGCATCGTTATTTAACAGCAACATAGGGGCTGAAAGCTTACAAGAGGCAACATATCCCATGACTCACCAAAATGCAAAAGGAGAAGGCCTAGCTTTCGCAAAAAAGTACATAATTCTGACTCCAAAAGACTGGGAGAACTGGATTTTCTCTGATGAATTCCCTCTCTACTTACTTACGACACCTAACAGCCAAAACGACCATATCTATACAGATGATCATAAAAAAGTACCATCTTTTGAGCAAGTGAAATTCAGTGCCCATAGTATGGTTTGGGGGGCTACATCTGCTTCAGGTCTCTCAGAGTTGCACATTGTGCCTCAAGGTACCACTGTTAATGCACAATATTAGACCAACAACATTCTAGAAATGGAACTACTTTTGGCCAGAAGGAAAAAATCGGGGCCTGTGACTGAATGGAAAATGTTTAACAGACGTTTGGAATTGGTATTTATGCAAGATGTTGCCCCTGCTCACATTGCCTGTCTGACTCAGCAGTTGTGTTCTCAGCATCTACCTGGCTTTCTGCATAAGGAGGAATGGCCATCAAACTCCCCTGTCCTCAACCCAATTGGGAACAGTTGAGGAATCCTGAACTGTTGCATCTTTACCAGTCCACCAGTGACCACCATGAAACAACTCAACTCTACGGCTGTGCAGGAGTGGGGGAAAATAGAACCATCAACACTCAAGAACCTTGTACATTCCATGCCTGAAAGACTGAAAGCCGTGATCAAAGTGAAAGGGAGAAATACTGGTTATTGAATAAACTGATTACATTGCATATTAAATCTTTGAGCTATGTTTTTCTGGGTAGAATAAACTTTTGGGACACTACATATATTCTGCATTGATAGTACACATACACTGCCCTAAATGCTCACTAAATGTGTATCAATCCGCAGCTGAAAACAGTCCTCAACAACTACACCATTTACCCCACTTTGACTATTGTTTGCCAAAATCTACAGCACCCAGCTGTTTCAGGAAACTGCTAGCCTCCTTTTTAAATCAAACACATACAGTCTTGAGCATTTTTTAAAATGTTTGCTACAAATGGACATGAGGCTGAGAGCTACAGGGGTAACAAGGAAAGTAAGACATAAAATATACCTACCCTTATTCTTTTAGGACTTTCATCAGACTGGCATGGTGCTCTATGGGTCGAGTTTGCATGTTCTCCTGGCACCCAGTGTTCTGGTTGTCTTCCACAACCCAACTGCATGCATGTCAGATGGATGGGAGACTGTATGAATATCTCTCTTTGTCAGTCTACTTCTGCTCCTCCTCAACCCCCTGCTTTCTGCCATCAGGCAAGCCAGAATAGGCATCAGACTGCTGTGACGATGAAAAGGAATAATATCATCATAATTATCATAAATAAACACACAAAACAGTTTAATATAAAGGACTCAAATTAGTAATTTAAATGGCCATGAAAGCAGAGGAATAAAGTTGTCCTTTTAAAAACTATTTCAAGAAAAATTGTGCAGGTAGCATCTGTACCAGGGGTGAATGGGCCATCGCAGAGCAGAGCTTTCATCTGCAGGACACACAGACAAATGCTTTTGTTCTTTCAAAGAAGAGAGGGGCGAAAGCCACAACAAACAACAGGGTGAGTGTGCAATGTGTGTGTGTGTGTGTGTGTGTGTGTGTGTGTGTGTGTGTGTGTGCACGCACATGGAAAGAAGAGAAAAGGAGAGGACGGAGAGAGAGAAAGCAGAGAGAGATCAAAGCAGGGGGTATGTTTTTGAATGTCTGTGTGGGAGGTGAAGCCTCACCTACCCAGAATGCCTTGCCTCACTCCTTCCAGCCCACTCAGGTTTTTAGGAGCATCACTTTTCCTTTGCAGCCAGCAATATTATGATACTACCTCTTCATCAGTCATCTCCAGATATTCTCAGAGACTCTTGAAATGGCGACTTGATCTCACTCTCCATCTCTGATCTGTGATGCATGAGCCGTATCTCCCACACACAGTTCAACATGTGATAGTTCTGACAATATAGTGCGCCGAACAAAAAGTATACAAAATGTCGACAGTCTCAGTTAAATCTCCCTGTAGAAGGTTCCTACTGATCTGGATCAGAGCCCCATCCCCCCTTTTTCCCAGTCTTGTGAAGGGATCGAAGCATCTCTTTTTAACTCTTCGTGGGAAGCTGCAAACAGATGTCTGTCTGTCCGCACAGAGGGAATGTCGTGCCCTCTCACGCACACATGAAAAGCCGCGAAAGTCTCTCTGTTGCGTTGTCAGTGTCTTAAGGCAGTGTTTATCTTTGGCAGGCTGAAGAAAACAAAGCCATCGATTTCTAATCCTAATCCCCTTCCACTGCTTCTCTCCTATTGATCATCTATCCATCCTTAATGAGATGGAGGGATGGAGGGCTGATGAAGGACAAAACTTTCCCTGACGGTGTGCTGCCGCCTTTCGCCTCAACCCATCTCTTTTCAATCTGTCTCTCTCGCTCGTGGGGCTTTCACTAAGTTGGTGTTCTTTATGGTGGAATAGCAAATATATGCAGCCTGGTACTTTTGTGGAGGCTTGTCAATCCTGGAGGCTTACAGAGCTGTCAAGATTTGCCTGTATGCTGAAATTGGATTGGCATGGATGACTGTGCTGAACACACAGAAGCACATACATGCATAAGCAGAGAGATTGGATTGAGTTTCAGTCCAAACACTGCTAATTATATTTCTGCCTGTGTGGTAGCATGTCTCTTGAGTCTGTGATATCCTCTCATAATGTCCCATTTCCCCTTGGACTTGCTTCCACAGAGTCTAACGTACCTTCCCTCATCAACCTGATCTCAAAACAAATATTGTTGAAGCTGTGGAGTGGATCATTCCCTCCTCCTGGTAGCTCTCCAAGGCCTATTTCTCTGTCTAATACAGTGGAGTTGGTTTTATTTAGCACATAACATGCCTGATGTTTCCCACGGGTCTTGGCGGATCTTAAAAGTGTGAAAACAAATAAATAATGTCAGTGTTGCTGTGTAAAAAAAACATGTTGCATGGCATGTTTTTCATATCAGCTTTATAAAGTTATAATTAGGTTAAATTTATTATTCAAAATAAGGCAAAAGCTATACTGTAGCTGTGTAATGCAATAGACACCTTTTTAAAAAATGTTTTACATTTGTTCAAGTGTTTCATGGCACTTCTTGTCTGAATATTGTTATTGTCTTGTTGGGATATTATTAGGTGTAATGCAGAAAATTGCAGTTCCTCGAGTGGCCACTTGAGGTTGGCTCCAAAAATGAGACAACCCCATAAGACTCCCATCTTAAAATGTTCAACTTTACAGCAGAAATAAACATGTTTACAGCCAGATACAAAAACATTTTTGGTCTCTATAGCTTGTTTCCCTATTCATGACAACCATCTAGTTTGTTTGTTTTTTTTCTAGTTATTTTTTAATTTTTTCTATGTCTCACTCATTTAAATTGTATTAAGACAGAACATTTAGCATAGTTAGGGCATTATGGCAGCATCAAGTTAGGGTTGCTTACACTACATGTTATGGTGTTTAGTAAAATACTTATTTTTCTAACACTAAATAAGAAGCTTGGATCCAGAAGCAACTTGATAACACAAAAAATTTGATCCCAGAATACTGCAACAGAAAAAAAGACAGTTACTAGTACTCTCTGGTGAGGAAAAATGTTTATCTTGGTCCTTGTGTTCTTATTAGTCTTGTTTAAGTGGCTATAGGGCACCACTCATTCAGGTCATTCTAGGAACTTCAGTAAAAAGCAACTGGATTTCTCTTTTAGGCTTTTGAAGATGTTTCCGCTCTCATCCAAGAGGCTCCTTTGGTTTTGAAAAGAAAATAACATTCTTAAAGTCCCTCTCTGGTTGTTGATTTAACCACTAAGAACCCATCTCTATCTCTTCTAGCATATAAAAAAACACCATATGAGCAGGTTAACACGGTAAAAAAAAAATATATATATATATATATTTTTTTTCCTTTATTGCAAAAATTCTTCTTTAACCCATGCTGGTCATGACATGAAATACAGCAGAACAGTGTAGGATAAAAGCTTGACCTCTTCACATCGTTCTAAATCACAATATGATTTGAAAGAAGTAACATCAAAACTGGCCGTGAACCTTGCAAGCAATGCTCTTCTATGGACCTAGTCAAGCCTAAATCTGAACAGACACAATGTCAAACAGTGAATCAGAATGTAAGGAGCAGATAGAGGTTCTGGAACACCTGCTGTTGATGTTGGAGATCCTGAGATGGTGTTTGTGGTGTTTGTGCACCACTTGTAGGATTAATCTTAAGCACAGTGGTATTCACTCTCTCATGGGGGAGATCTGTGGGTCACACCCACCCACATTCCTTAGGAGTCACCTCTGAGAACAACTCACACACATCCTGCACTAAATTTAAGGTACCATCTGACTCAAATGACACACAAAAAAGGAAAGGAAACAAGCAAACTGCTGAATCATGCCACTGCAACCCAGAAGAGCTTTCACCGAATCCAAAACAAGCCTTGTCTTACAAAAACTTTTGCTTTGCTTGCAGAACTTTAGAGAAAATTGGGTGGTTTTGGATATATATAATGCATGTCCCTGCAAAAATGGCACCCTGGGGATGTTTCTCCCTAAGTGTGTGATAATGGCTGCAACAGAAGTCATTAATAGCGGGCTAATGTGTGTCAGATGCTACCTGTCCAGTGCAGCAGCAGCAGGGAAAGAGAGCCAGGACACGAGTGACTGGCCAGCATAATGAGAGGGACATGGCCTGCCAACTTAGGCAGCTGCTTCTCTAGTGGGACTGAGGGGTGTGTGTGTGTGTGTGTGTGTGTGTGTGTGTGTGTGTGTGTGTGCGTGCATGTGTGTGAACGCTCACACATCCATCTCTTATTTTCCTTTGCTCTTTCTGCTCCCTCCTCAACACATTTCTCATCAGCAGCATCTAGAAATACATCGACATACACCCATACGCTTGGCAATCACAGTCTCACACACACACACACACACACACACACACCCACACACACACACACACACACACAGACAGCCTCATCAGGCTTAGCGTGGGAATGCCTGTGGCATTATGTCAGTTATTGAGGTGATGCTTTTAATCCTGAAACAAATCTAGACTTTGTGTTGTGTGTCTGTGGCTGTGTGTGAGTGAGCGTGCTCGTGTACAAAGCCAAATCTCGCACCCATTAGATTACGGCTGGCCGCACAGCAAAGACACCCCACTGCCACTCCCACATGGAAGAGCGGCCAGGATTAGCCAGCTCTATACCCGCCTTAATCTGCGGACAAAAACCCACAATCACCTCCCACTGAGACACGACGGCAGAAAGATTCAATTTGATCTACCCTTCTCAATATAACAGGAGTGTCTTTTAGGGTTAAAATTACTACTGCTCACTCTACCATCAGTCAATGTGGATTCAGCCCTAAACTGTGCCCTTTTAATCTCTGTGATCGATCCCTGTTATGGCGATTTGGAACTTTGGAACACCTACAGGCACTGCTTTGTGGCAGCAAATGCAAATGGAAAAGGTTTTTTGGTGCATCCTTTCAAAAGTCCGCAGCTGTTTTTCTGAGACACTTCATCTAAATGGGCTAATGCTAACATGCTGATGTTTCACAAGTGTTGTTCTCAAAATTTACCATCTTAAGGCTCTTTCAGACATGAGATGCATCACATTGCTGCTGTTGTCAATCTGTTAATGTGACGGCATTCTGTCATTCACACATATATCACTTGTGCATCAATGTTTCTCATAGCTTCATTCAAACACACCCACATTAGGGATGGAGAAAGCCATGGTAGGCTCGTAATATTTGTCATACATGCAAGATTGAACAGTACATCAAGTGACATATAATGCATGAGTAGTGTCAGCTACTGTATGTAACAATGCCCACGTGATCTTGTCCATGTGTTAATGTGACTGCACGCAGATCAGATCTGTAAGCATGTAAGTATCTAATGTTTGACCTAGTAAGATTGCTGAAGTGACTTTAAGGGAAAAGTGAAAAGTTGACACGAAGTTGAAGCAGACACGTTCAGATGCCTTCACATTAATGGAAAGGATTGCAAGCGTGTCTGAAAGGGGCTTTAGTGTTTTAACGTGAATATTTGCTTCTTGGAACTAATCACATTGTTTAGCTGAGGCTGCTTGGAAGTGTCATTGAGTTCTGCAGACATTTGATCATAAACCAAAGGAGTGCACAAGCTGCATTTTTGACTTGATGATGATGCAAAGACAGAGAAGTTAAGGCTCACCCAAGTGATAGCACTTCATCTTAAGGGGCACGTGAAAGTCTCTGTCAAATTCTATGTCGCTCAGAATCCATAATGTCAACCTCACTGGAGTAAAAGTCAGAAGATGTCCACTGAGAGTCATCTTCTGGGAACCATGCTAATCTGCACCAAATTTCATGGCAATCCATCAAATGCGTGCTGACATTTCACTGAACAAAAATGTCAACCTCATGACTGTACTAGAAGAAATGCCAGAGATCCACAGTTGGCAGGAATCATCCTCTGGGAGGCAGGAATGTCTTTCAGTCCGGACCAGAATGATGATGCAACCAACGCTGTCATCCACAGAGCCGCGCTACCAGCTTAGTCTAAAGCCACACAAAACAATGACTTTATCCTCCGTTTGCCTGCATTTCATGTCTGCCATTCTATTATTTTTTAAAAAGCGCTGTGTTGATGCATCATCAGTAAAGGCTACCTGCTAAATGTAGTGTCAGTGCCTCATTATTTGACAGAAGCTGCGTGTTTCATTGCCCCGAGCCAAGATGACTCCGTCAACTCTATCTCTCTTTCTGTGTCTTACTCAGAGGCATCTGCCTCATTAACCACCATCACCATTTTGTTGGCTGTGTGCGATTTGGAGGTATTGAGAGGGAGGCAGGGGGTCGTATGTGTGTGTGTGTGTGTGTTCACTTGTGTGTATGCAGGGAACTCTCATTAGGCTGGAAAAACACTGACATTTGTGCCAGCAACCAGATCATATCTTCTCTTCCTTTATATATCAAAGGCTTCCTCCAATCAACTCCCTGGTGTCTGGTGCATGTGTGTGTGAGATATATGTATGTATGTATGTATATATATATATATATATATATATATATATATATATATGTATGTATATATATATATATATATATATATATATATATATATATATATATATGTATGTATATATATATATATATATATATATATATATATATATATATATATATATATATATATATATATATATATAAATAAATAAAAACTTATGTGTGTATGGCAGTGTAGTGGGAGACAGATGTTTGCTGATTCGACAAGTTTGCACTGCAAACTCAGCCCAATTTAGCTGACAAAAAACATGATGCCACACAGACGCTCGTGGTGACAGCCCACTCTCAATTTTCTCTCCTTTTAATTCAGGCTCTCTTTCTGCTCTCCATTTTTTTTCCTCCCGTCGCTTTCTTCTTCTGCGCTCTCTGTGTCGGTTCTCTCTTTCACACACACTCCAACCCAACACTATGTGTGATTACACCAGCAGCATTTCAGCTGGGCGTTCTTCTGGAGTTGTTTTCCTTGATACAGCCACCTCTGACTAAGTCTCAGTTTTCACAGGGGACACTTTCTTCTGCCAAACTCAGAAACGATAAACATAGAGCTCTCAAAGCACCATTTGATTAACTAATTACAGTATATGGTCCACATTAAATACACCGCAGCACAAAAGCTGCTTTTCAAGCAAAATTAAAACCTACATACATGGATGGGTTTGGCATTTATTGCAATGCAATATGGCACTCATTACAATATCTCCTCAGTGTTTCTATTTTACAATGTACAAACTAGATAGAAAAAGGACCATAAATAAACAAAATGCTTCATGTAGCTAACTTTTAGCATTAAACAACAGAAGTATACACAGACACCAATGGAGGACATTCTAATCTAAAAGTCTAATTTAACAGAAACAATACTTCATACAATTCAAATTTAAAAAACAAAACAAAACAAAACAAAACATAAGCAAATCATACAGTTTGTTAGCATGATCCTCCAGTATGAAACTATTAAGAGCTTGTAATGATACATTCTGTCTGACTCCTCCCACTCTCTTTAACGTTGCATATTAAGATTATTCAAAGATTATTCAAAAGCTGACATCTTAACAAGGGAGATTCCATGTTGGATGCATTCACGCTACACACACACACGCACGCACGCACGCACGCACACACACACACACACAGACGTACGAGCAAACACAGTTTATTCAAGTCAAGCACAAAGCAGCAAAAGAAAATAAGTTGGAAGCCATTCTGCTTATGCACGTCAGCCTTCACGAAACAGATAAGAAAACAAGGGAAAAAAATAGAACTGGATAAGAGGATGAGGCGTCGCTCTCAGCTCTCTGTAGCTCAATGCTATCTGTGGCCACGTCCAGATCATGGTTTATAGAAAACTCCACAGGATGGAAATTCACAAAAGTGCTGCTTTTCTCTCTCTTCTTCATCTTCTTCTCCTCACTTCGCATTCTTACGTTCCTCGGCTCCTTGTATTTCCACTGGTGAAAAGTCCCTCTAAAGTGCACAGATGAGGTAAATGAAATTCTTCTCAAAAACAGGTTTTTGTATCTGTTCGCCGGCTCAGACCGGAACCATCGAGTGTTGCATGTGTTGCATCTGAGACAGCACTTCTTGCTGCACACTTGCAATTAGTATGTCCTGATGTGACGGTGTGATTATTCCAAGTCTGTCCATCTCCCTGCGGGTGCACAGACAAAGGTATATATTCAGACACCGAGGCACACCATGCAGTATTTAAAGGATAAACCCAGGTGCTATTTTTGTGGTTTTCACCACCAATTTGATGAAAATTGCCAGACACTTTCATCCAAAATGACTTGCAGACTTCCCCATACGCTTACATAAGGAGCTATTTGGGGTTCCGGATCTGAACCACCTGATGATTACAAGCCAGCCCTCTACGCCAATTAAGCTGCAGCCATAATTTGAAGATGTTTGTGTATCCTAATATACTTTATGCCTTTCCGCTATAGAGGTCCATTGTCTGTCAGAGCTATTAAAACACATAAAAGAGTAAAGCAACAAAGGAAAGCAATGCAAAGAATAAAACCACAAGCATGCTCAGTGACTTGAAAATGGACTTGCAGAGTTGGCAATCATTTTTATAGTATGTCTGCAATAATTTATTTAATTAATGTTTGTATAGTATTGATAAATGAGCAACATTGGGAAATGGTCATAGTCTACATCTTTAACCAAGTTTACTTGTGGATTTGGTTTCTTCAGGAAAACTTTTAACACATTTTCCTTTAAATAGGATATAATAATGTAATAACATTATGGCTTGTTTTTGTGAGGTATTAGGAGTAAAGGAATTTTAAAAATAATGCAAATGCTATAAGGCAAAAAAAAAAAAATCAAAAGCACGCCTCAGATACAGTATATCTCTAACCACTTTAACATATTTTATGTGATGCCGTAATGCAAAACACAGTCAGTGTTAATGTCCTTAAGAGCCAAAGTGAAACCAGAACATTTCAGATTCTACTACAGATGCGAGAAACCCATTTTAAACTAACAGCACAATACGATTATGTAATATTTCAGTCTTCAGTGGCCTTTCGTGGACACTTCCAAGACAGTTGTTTACATGTCAGTAAGCAATTTCAGCAAAAACAATAAGAACAGACAAGGACTGAACAGCACTTGTGTTTCTGAGAGAGCAAAAGTTGCAGTAAAAAAGTGAAAAGGCTAAAATTAAAATACAGCAAAGGCATCAGGACTTTATCTCTGCATTACATAGATAAAATAGTAAGATTTTCTCCATTTTCATGATCCTGAATTATGATTCAAACATATCGAGTAACTTTTGGTACTAGTTTCAACTCAAGCATGATTACTGAGTAAAAGCAGCAAAGAGAAATTTGATGAGTAAATGCAAGACTGACTCTCACTTCAATCCATTTTCACACGAAGGTGCACTTACTGGTGTGTGAGAGCCAGGAGGCTGTCAAGGCTGGTGTAACCTGCCGCTGCAAGGGTGTCTCTGTACCTCTCCAAGCCGATGGACTGCAGCCACTCACACACCGACCACTCCGGCACACACACCTCCGGTAAGACCGACACACACACCTCTGAACCCATCCCCGACTCCAACATGGTCCCTGCGGGTCTGTAAACGCAGAAAGAGACAGCAGGTTGAAGCGTACTGAAACAGTCTGGAGTTACAGGCAAACTGTGCATGTAAACAGAATAATGAATATAGTGTTGAACATAGAGCAATCCCTGTGTTTGTCCCCTTGTGGTTGGGCTTACATGTGCATAATGTACCTGTCCCCTCCTGTCCGACGCAGAGTCCCAGGGTTGCGAATGAGTTTGTCCAACATGTTGAGTATCTGGCTGAAGGTGGGTCTCTCTGCTCGCTCTCTCTCCCAACAGTCCAACATGAGCTGGTGCAGCACCACAGGACAGTCCATAGGAGCAGGCAGACGGTAGCCCTCCTCTATCGCTTTAATCACCTAAAAGAGAAACACAAGTGAAGTTTTTACATTTTCATCAGACTACATCCAAAGATTTTCTAAAATCTGGGCCACATCTGATAAATGTTAGCACTTACCAAATCCATACAGTTCTGCTTTGAGCTGATGTTGACATGTTAAAATCTCCCCAGTGACAATACAAACACTAGAACTGCAGATGTTTAGTATGCATAATGTTCTTCGTCTTATTTTCCCAGTAAAATGTACTAATTTGGATGAAAAGTCTAAAATTTAACCTGCTAAGTTCCTCCAAAAGAAAAAAGCAGAGAATCACCAAAGTCCTTTATCCACTGAGAACCATGAATGTCAAGACATTCAAAAAAGAGAAAGAAATCAAAAAAGCCTGCTATGCTGGAGTGCATGCTCTTTACTGTCACAGCACACTCTTTTCACATCAGTGTATTTCATAGTTTTGTACAGTAGATAATGAAAATCATCCACCAGCAAACACAACTGCCACTGCCAATTAAACTTCAACGAAAGACAGCAAAAATTTTTCCTGAAGATTTACTACTTTCTTGTTGTTTTCCAACATCTTCCCGGAGTTGTCTCACCACCAACTGCAATTGATTCTAATTTTTTGCAGCTGTGTGCAGCTCCGCTGTTTCCTGTGTATGCTGTGGACCCGTAATGTACATCTGCAGCACGCTCAGAAATCAAGCAGATTTGGTAAAACTTTCCCCAAAATGAAAATCCTACATACTCACAATCTGTTTTGGTATCGAGCGTGTATCTGGGTCACAGCTGAGGAGTTCTGCCAAAAATGAGTTTTAAAGATGCTTCACTTGTATCTGGTTGTAAAGTCTTACTCCAGTGTTTCACTAAAACAAATAAGCTAAAAAAAAACAGAGCAGCTCTGCTTATTCAAGTATAAAAGAAGAAAAAGTATGATGTGCAACATGTCCACAGAACAGCCCACCAGAAGAGTTATTTACTGCAGATGAGATCAATCCAAAATTTCCATAATCCATTCCAGACTGGCTCTTTGACCTCATCAAACTGAAGAAGCTTTGATAGCAAAGGAATTGCTCACACAGCAAATTTGCTCTGAAACTGGATTTTTCCCTCAGATCTCAGTAACAGTTCAAAACAGACAAAAAAAATGTACTAAATCACCCTTAATTTTATAAAGTGTGTGTGCTTGGCTGAGGGATAACACTAAGCAGCAGATTCCCTGAAGTCTAAATATTTATCTTCAATAAAACGTCCCTTGATTGGAGAACTAAACCTTGGCTTGCTGCCCTTCCACTGGAAGATTTCAAAGCAAAATTTGCACATTTCCAAGCAGTACAAAGGTCAAAGACATTGGGTCAGAATGCAGAGGAGTTTATTTTCTCCACAATATGCTTAAGAAGCAGTGCCTGTTTCATTTATTCGGTTATTTAAATTAGATTAATTTAGGTCCAATTTGTGGAGCACACAGAAGTTTTACTTGACTCCTGCAGAAAGTCACAGTACAAAACTTACATTTAAGACTAAATCTGATTAATGTTCATGCTCGTGGTTGTCTGAGAATTCAGAGAATACAACAGTTGTTTATGCAAGGGATGCTAATGGGTTGTTGTATCTCTTTAAATCTATGATAAAAATGAATACTTGTTGTCTTTTATCAGTAAGCTTTGCAATGAATTACATGAGAGTGACCACACACCCAGTCACACAGGCAGCTTTTAAGCACACTCAAAAATCAATTGAGCATCTTATATAAACCACTTATTTAAGAAAAATGAAGGTGTTTGTGTAAAGACGATCCAATATTTCAAGAAACAGCTCATTCTTTTGTCTATGAGGCATCTCAGAGGTTAGATGGCATCAAAATTACTCACATCCTGGTTGTTCATGTCCCAGTAGGGTCTCTCTCCATATGAAACCACCTCCCACATGACGATACCGTAACTCCACACATCGCTGGCCGTGGTGAACTTTCTGTAGGTTATAGCCTCTGGAGCCGTCCATCTGATGGGGATCTTCCCTCCAGGGGAGAGATAAGTCCCAGTGGCCTCCTAAAACAGCAGCAACAGTCACACAGGTTCATTGAACAGTTGACTTAAGGGATTTCAGTTATTGATTCGCTGGTTCATTTATATAATTGGGAAAAGAAACATCTGCACGTCCAAAAATTTCAGTTCTAGGCTTGATTCTTTGCAGGATCTCTATGTATTTATTCTGCAATAAATGTGTTTTCAGTTAGTCATGGAGCTTTAGCAGCAATAAATGTGTGAACTGAAGCTGTGACAGCACATAAGTAGAAAGTAAATATTTAATATAAGTGATAAAGAATAATGAATTTGCAATCAGGTTTATCACAAAAGCAAAACATTTTGTCTGTATGCTCACATCCACTTTAGACTACCTCTGCATGCGTCTCACCCTTGTAGTGTAGGCGGCCTCTGGATCGTCCTCCAGAACTCGACTCAGGCCAAAGTCAGACACTTTGCACACCAGGTTGCTGTTGACCAGGATGTTTCGAGCTGCCAGGTCTCGGTGAACGTAGCTCATGTCTGACAGGTACTTCATACCTGAGGCGATGCCTCGCAGCATGCCGACCAGCTGGATCACTGTAAACTGGCCGTCGTGTTTCTGGAATGTTAAAGTTTCAGTGACAGAGGGGCAGGTTAATAAGGACACCCACAGCACAGTCACGAGTGACTGCGTTTTGACTGTGATTTAGTTTGCTGTCAGCACATTTTTCAAAAACGCAACACAGATCTGGATTTTGTTTCTTTCAAAAACAGAAAACTAGATTTACTGCCTCGTGGTTGTTTGCCTCCACCTTCTAGCAATGTGCATTCACCATTATCCAACTCACACAATGTCATGTAAACACAACGGTACTTCAAAAGGTTCTTGCCTCATCTGGAAAGAAGTGGCATAACTCCCATTTTGGGGCACAACTGTATACTATAAAACCTTCTATAATTGTCCACAAAAACTGAAATGTTTGAAGCAATCAAGGAAAAAAGGGAGAAAAGTTCAAGCTGACTGCTGCTGCTCCAGGACAATGTGCTCATCCACACAGCACAGGAGGCTGCAGATGCAGCTAAATGTGACTTTGAACTGTTGCTCCATGCATCTTAGTCCCCAGACCTGCACTGTCTGACTTCTATCTCTTTCCGAAACTGAAATCACACTTGCACAACCACTATTTTCAGAGTGATGAAAAGGCCATGCATGCTGTTAAGGAGTATCTGGAGGCTCAAAGAGGTGACTGTCCTCCACGAATTCTAGTGAAGCTTCAACATCTCTCTGTAGACCACGTGCATTAAAGTTAAAGGAGAGCATGTTCCAAAGCAATGCAAGAACAATCTTTCTCCTGTGACGGTTTCTGGTGAGATTTTTTTTTGAAGAGAAGATTTTGAAAAAATTACATAAAAGGTAATGTGAGGTCAAAGTGGCCTTTATCTTCGACCTTTGGCCACAAAAACCTAATTAAATAAAAAAAATCTAATACATTTGCTTTTGCTGCTCTTGAGATATTACATTACAGAGAAGATTTATGTAAGGACAGCTTGATAAAAAGCACATACCCGAAGAAATGCATCCAGGGATCCATTTTCCATGTATTCTGTGATGATCATCAGTGGCTTGCCTAAATGGATAAAGAGTTATAAATAAAGTGTTCAATTGTATCTTGCACATTAAGTAAGTAACCCAAGTACAACTCACATCTTGTAACAACACCCTCCAGCCTGATGATGTTGGGATGGTCGAACTGCCCCATGATGGAGGCCTCAGATAAAAAGTCCCTCCTCTGTTTGTCAGAGTATCCCGCCTTCAGACTCTTGATGGCCACGTAGATCTCCCTCTTTCCCTGAACACGAAGCCGACCACTGCACACCTCCCCAAACTCTCCTACTCACACGGAGCAAACAGCAGCGTCAGCGCCGACGAAGCATGTGTGTGTGGGTTTGTGTGTGTGTGTGTGTGTGTGTGTGTGTGTGTGTGTGTGAGCTCCAGTGCCAGGCTTACCCATGCCAATAACCTTTTCAATGTGAATGCTGCTAACATCAATCTCTTTGGCAAACTCGTGGATGGCCTGATCGGGGTCCTCATAGGTGAACGGGTCCACGTAGATTTTGACTCCTGCCGCCGTCGAGGGGAGGCGAGAGAGGAAAGAGAAATGAGGGAGGAGAAGAAGAAACGCAGAGGTGGGTGAGAAATATGAGTTGTATAACTGCATATGTTATGTAAATGTCTTTGGCAGTATGTGTATAAGATATGTGCAGGTGGATCTGAGGGAAGGGAAGGAAAATGAGCGTCCATCTGTCTCTCTGTGAGTGCATGTGCAGTACCTGGGTTTAGATGTTTCTCCTCCTCAGAGTCCTGCTTTGTTTTGCTGTACTTGCTCCTCCTTATGAGACACAAATGATGGAGATTTAACACACAGATAAAAAAGACAAGCGACAACATCCGTGCAATAATTTCTTATTCACTTCTCCTGTTTTTGTTGTGATTTTTACAGTTAGACGCACTGACAAAGGGGCATATTTGTCATATTGTTTTGAACTTTGGGTGTTTCTTTTCTAGCAGGCCTGTGCCTTCTTTGGGGTTTTTAAGGATTTGCCGCAATAGAAAGCAGTGACAATGAGAACAGAGGCTGCAGGGAAGCACAGAATGACCAGATGAAAGCATTTAAAGAGAGAGAGGGAGGAGGGGCGATGCCTCAGGTAGCGCAAGATAAAAGGTGCTTTCCATTAAACAAAGAAACTGTCAAAAACACCTTTGTGGCTGAGCAGGGGTGTGGATGTGTGTGTATGTGTGAATGTGTGTGTGTCCGTGGGCACCTGCGCATGCTTGTGAGCGTGCACGGCAGCGGAAGCTGACATGCAAGCTGTGCTGCTGAAGAGACAGTAATGACAAGTCAGGGACAAAGGGATTATCACTGTCTCCACTCTAATCCCCTTTAAAAGCTCCAGGTAACACACACACACACACATTATTTAGTGACACAATAGCAGGGGAACTGTGTGTGTGTGTGTGTGTGTGTGTGTGTGTGTGTGTGTGTGTGTGTGTGTGTGTGTGTGTGTGTGTGTGTGGATTGTTTGTGCGCATTGTGGCAGTTTGGTCAAACAGCTGTAGTTAAGGCAGAAGCCGCACACATGTTTACGTCAGTGATGCACTGATGGAAAACTTCTAACCAACCTCACATGTCTATAGGTGCCTGCCCGTATGGGTTCTTTAATATTTGTGTACGTGTTTGTGTGGGTGCGTTTATGTGTGTATACCTGCGACTAATGATGAAGACAGCTGCAGATATCAGCAGTAAAATTCCAACCCCGCTGACAGACAGCAGCAGGAAGGCAGAGTTAACTCCCTCTCCAATCAGAGGGAAGGGATCTAACGAGGAAGGACACAGAAGTCACCAACCATAAAACTGATAACTTCTGCACATAAACTTTAATGCATGCTCTGCAGCTGCTGAACTTTACAGCGTGAATACCTGAATTGGTGGAGAACTCAAACGGAGCGCTGAACTCTCCGTACCCAGCAGCTGTGCGAGCGCGCACATGAAACACGTACACAGTGAGGGGGTTGAGGCCCGTGACATCGACGCTCCGAGAGAAGGTCCTCATTATGCGGTAGGACCTCTCCTTCTGATCCTGATTAGACGGGACACAAAGAGGGGGTTCTCTTTTCAATGCAAATCCAGCGTTGCCATCGGTGAAATACAAACAGCGTACCAACATATTGACATTCCAGACAAACCGCCTGAGCTGCATTAACCTGCCGGCAACTCACCTTTTCATAGAACTTGACCTCGTATTCCAGGATGACCCCGTTGGGTCGATCCGGCTGTTGCCACGACAACGACAAGCTGTGTCTGGTGACATCAATGGCAAGAATGGACGACACTGGAGAGGGAGCTGAGAGAGAGAGGCACACGATGAGAGATAATAGAATGACAATAGTGTAACTTGCATGTAGTTTGGCTGTTTTTACTATAGATTCTACAATTCTGCCCATAAGATAACATCTGTGATAGCTTCACAGCCCTGAATTCAGCTGAAAGCAGATGTATAGAGCCTGTTTATCAACAATCCCATTGACCCAGTGCACCTGAGAACCGACCTACATCTCATTCCTTCATATTCAATGGAGAAAAGCCTCATTCTCAATGCTCTCTCCTCTTACAGCCCTCAATTTTCCCTCCTTTTATCCGTGTTTGTCCTCCTTTGTGGCTGTTCATATGATATCGGGCCATATGGTAGTGCAGGTTGGACTTGACACTTCCCAGGCATGCTCTCACGCTGTGCGCACACAGCTAAGTTATTTCCCCGGGGCACCCACAACTAAGCAGGTGTGCCGGTTTCTAAATGCCACCCTAAAGACTTAAAGCAATGACAGTTGAGATGTAACAGCATGCAAAAGAAAAAAAACGTGCACTCGCTGAAAACTAATGGAGAGCATGTGTGAGGAACGCCACACACCAGCTGACACCTTCACAAGCAAAATGAAACACTTCATAAAATGTGGGTGATTTTTCAGATACTTCCGGGGTTAAACACTGGGACAAGGAAAATCCCACCCGTAGGTAAACCAGGGCTGTCAAGTGTCAATATGCTGTTCAGTCATTCCGTGATTGAGTGTTACGATTTACTTTTTATTGTATCTGCTTTAACGTCAACCATCTATGTCTTATTTGTATTTAAGTCAGTGATTTCCATTTTCCAGAATGCTTTCTGGCATCCTCTCGAGAACACCCCTATAATTAATTCAGCTGTTGTTAGGTGTAGGAGGACAGAGTAATAACTATGGCAACTATTACAGTCATAGTACGAGCAAGAGTTTCTAGCTGACAGGGAACAAGAGAAGCATCATGGAGTTGTGTCGCTACATTAGCAACTTAGACTGAACACTATTTTTTAATGAAAATCTGATTTTGACCAAGTGTTTTATCGCTGATACTGCCTTCACTATGTGCATCTACATGTACATACAGAGCTTGTACACATCATGCTTCTGCAGTTTCAAACAGTCCTCTCGGGACCTTGCTTCCCTGCAGGCCCTCGTGCTCCCACCAGCAGTTTTGCATTGTGCTGACCCACTTCCCGACAACATCTATAAGCACATTTTGTGTTACTGCTACAGTCAACAATCTGACAAACACATTTATCACACACAAACACTTCTCACCTGCTTGGTTGGTGGTGACGCTGACCGACACGCTCTGTGCCGCCCCTGCGCCGCTGGCCTGGGAGACCCCGTTGCGAGCGTGGACAATGAAGGTATAGTGTGTGTGGGCCCGGAGCTCGCTCACCACCACCCTGGTGGTCTTTAGGCCAGTCTGGCCTGGGGAGAAGAGCACGTCGGAGCCACAGGGCAGGCAGAGCTGAGAGCTGGAGATGGAGCCAGAGCCCATCCGGGGGTAATCTCTGCTCTGGAACACTCCTCTGCCCAACTGGACTTCAGGTCCCACAATGCCTTGGTCTGACTGCATCGCCGGGCCACCATGCTGGGCCTCAGGCAGGGAGACACTGCGATTCCTTGGGAGGGCTCTGCCACCCGTCTGACTGTGGCCCCCGCTTTGACAGATGAGACACTCCAGACTGTAGCTGGTGTCACTTCTGCCTCCCAGCCGGCGAGGGGGGGCCCACTCCAGGACCACCGAGGTCTCATTCACCACAGAGATGAGCTGCTGCGGGGCTGATGGCGGCTCTGAGGAAGAGAAGGGGGGGTGAGCTTGAGCAAGAGAAAAACCAATATATTGCACATAAGGAAAGTGGAAGTATATGTGGTGTGTGAGTTGGGGGTGGAGGGGCTCTTGGCAGGGCTTGAAATGTAGACATCTGGCATTAGACTGAAAATCATACTGTTCTAAGATCTTTTTGATGGGTTGGATGTTTTCTTCTGTGGCATGTTTTTGTGTGTGTGTGAGAGACTGTGTATGTGTGTGTGTGAGTGTGTTTTCATTTTTCCCAAGCCAAGGAAACCATGTGCTGTATATAGGCATAATTAAGTTTAAGACACACAAACCGAGGTCTCCCAGTCTGTCACACAGAACCTCCTCACAGACTTAGAGAGAGAGACGGAGAGCGCAAGAGAGAGAGAGAGGACATTTATTCACTCCTCAATGTCTTTAGTTATCACTGCCAGACAGGATGTAGATGGTGGCTTAGTCATAAGTAATGGGATCATGAAACAGGGGTGGCATTCAGACACGTTTGTGTCTCCCTCTGTTTGGTGGAGATAGAGAGTTTGGGAAACAATGATTGTGGTTTTGCTTTTATTTGTGGAAAAATGCATGCACATATTGTCTGTGTTGTCACTTCTGTATTATCTTACAGCTAGGTGTGTGTCTGTGTGTGCTTACGGGTACAGGCCATGGAGGGAGGGTCACTATCGGCACGGAAGAATCCAGAGTGACAGTCGCAGACGGTTGCTCCGTCTCTGACCGAGTGGCTGTGTGGAGGACACTTAAAGCATCCGGCATCTGAAGACTTTGCCTTATAAAAACCAGCAGAACAGGCTGCAGAGAGACGGAGACAAAAACACACTTGATACCTGTATCAGAAAATGAAATAAAAACCTCTCACATTGATTTACAGAAAGATATACTAAAGGGCACTTCATTAAAGGGCACCATGTGGCTGTTTTGACCACTAGTGGCGCTATGGAGCAATGTTTAACTATGTGTTTTTGTGCTTCACTTGTATGTATACAGGAACAATCACGTATGTCTTGCCGGAGCTGAAACAATTAAGTCACTATCAGAAAACATTTCTGCAGCAGTTGTGATAATTGATTAATTGTTACAATGCCAAATAAATGAGATGAAATGCAAATAGTGTCTGGTTTTCCTGGTCTCTTGTGGTACTAAACTGAATCTGTTTGGGATTTGTACAGCTGGTGTGCGTACAGGCCCATACAATGCGCACAATCATCTTCTGGTTTTATGTTGTCTCATTGATAAGATGCCAAGCAAAGTTGCTTTCAAAAATCAACACATTTGTTAAAGCGGCAGTAAGCAGAAAATCTTGAAGAGGCCAAACAATAACCACAGAAAATAAAAATATTAAATACACCAGAATGCAAGAATACCGTACTCCTTCCCTCACTGTCCTATCTATACTAAGCCCTTCTACCAGGTGAGCACCAGCATATGCAAAAAAAAAAAAGTGAAGCTGAAAATCAACATTTACTTATTCCACAGGATTCAACCCCAACTGTTCTGAGAGTCCTCAGTTTGTCCCATTGCACCACCACAGATTGTTTCCACTGTTTTGTTGCTCTTTAAACTCTTTCACCTGATCTGGGTGAAAACCTCTGTGATTGGCTGAAGTCTCCCGTCGGGGGCTATATTTTGTAAATCCTGAAAATGGAGCCAAGAGGAGGTACAAAAACCATAGTTGCATCTCACACTGCACAAATTACAATATACTGAAAGGTTATTATGCTCACTGAAGACAAAAAATACCTCTTAGCTTGTAGTATCAAGGATATACACTACATGCTTTGTAACCTGCCAGGTAACTTTAAAACAGTACTAATGATTAACGGACTCCTAGCAATAAAGCAGAGGTGCTGCAGGCTGCAAGCCGTGCAGTCAACACTGGCTTCAGGTCAGTCAGGCCCTGACCTTTGATACAGTCTTTGTTGTCTCTGGTACTGACTGCTCAGACAGCCTGAACACCATGCAAATCCACACACAGAATATTTTGTTCTCTGGGCAGCATTTGGATCCAAAGACAAACAACTGTAAAGAAAACTCTAAAGAGAGAAATAGATATAGAGCGAGGAGGAGGAGCACTTTGACTTCTTTTATCTTTAATTTTGATGAGCAAAGAAAGAAACACCTAAAAGGACACTTACTGATCAGCTCCCACTCACACACAGAAACCAGAAACACTAGAACTGAATACATCAAAACTCCACAGTGCCGGCAGCCCACACAAATATAATTGACATTTAAATATATGAAAGAGGAGAAACAGAGAAAGAGAGAGGGAGAGAAATCTTCTCTCTGTATATCAAGGAGTTCATGCATTGACAGAGCAACAATGCAATAAATGAGTGCATAATTATACTGCTTGACATCCACTGGTGAAGCAAAAGAGATGGCAAAGCGTGACTGGTTGGAGCAATTTTTTCTCTCTCTCTCGTTAATTTCAGAAGGAAATCCTTTATTTGTTTCTGCTGCATCCTTTTCTCAACACCTTCTTTTTCATCATCACACCCTATTCATTCTCCTTCTATCGTACCATCTCTCCTAGCTCTCCCCTCTTTTTTTTAACTCGTTCACATTTCCAAGGGAGATGAAGACATCCCAGTGGGAATGAATAGGAATGTGGGAATGATGCGTATGCGTAGATGTGTGTGTTCGAGTGTGTCAGTATGCTTTATGACTCTCTCATCAGTAGATGAGAGGGAGGAAGTCTCCTCTGTAATCTACTCAGACCAACCATCCTGCCCCATCTGTGAGAGCCTCCACAGATTTGCTCTTTCACACACTCATTTGCCCTCCCTTTCACATTTCACAATCTCCCTCATTCGCTTCCTATGCACTTCCTCCTCGACCTCCACTTGTCTGTCTTTGTGTCTCTGATAACTCTCTCACTCCTGCTTTATCTCCACATATCCCTCTCCTCTCCAAGAGAATGGCTTTGAAGCCAGCTATCACCATTCAAAGCTCTGTATCGATACCAATTCAAATGAGATCGCACACACACACACACACACACACACACACACACACACACACACACACACACACACACACACACACACACACACACACACACACACACACACACACACACACACACACACACACACACACACACACACACACACACACACACACACACACACACACACACACACACACACACACACACAGCTGAAAACTGTGAAGCCGAAACCTGTAAATTCATAAACACATTTACAGCTGATAAGAGTGGCTTTCATCTGGCGACTGACTCATCTTATCGTGGCAGTCGACAATCAAATGCAAGATAAAATATAGTATCGTCGGTCTCCAGCTGTTCTGCGCATTCCTTTGTTTTCAATTATTAATGTAGGTACATAAGTCATGAGTGGGGAAGACAGTCAAGAGAAAAGTGCTGAGAACTCTGAAGTTGATTACAGGGTTCAGCAAGACTCTGCCAAGGGGGTAACACACAGCCTTTGTTTCTGTCCCATCCAATCCTCTATCCTGGTCTCCAACACAGAGGACAGAATGAAGGCAGAAGAAAAAGAAAGGAGCAAGTATTTGACGCTGTAAACTTCCTTAAGCGCCCTCTCATGTCTCTATTCTCAGTGTTCTCTGTAGTCTTTTGTGCCGTCTTTAGTGCTGCTTTCTACAGAGGGGGGGCTGGTGGCGGTGAGTGCCGGTGACCTGGAATAAGAGCTCATGAGGGTGTCATTAACCCGACATTAACCCTACGCTACCGAAAGGCCCTGCAAGAGCCTGAGCCCCACCGGCAACATGGGAGGGTTATGGACACAGACACACATACTGATGAGATAAGGTGAAGGCTGGTAGGTGCATTAATATTCTGCCCGTTAGACGGGACAATAATTACACTGTAATCAGCTGTTTGCCTCCTTGAGACAAGTAAGAGAAAGTGACAGAGAGCGTGAAAGGATGGGGAGAGTTGCCTGGCATGAGGAGAAGGCTGACAAGGAGTGAGAGATAAAGAGGTGAAGAGAAAAAGACAAAGTGAGGAGGAGGAGGAGGAGGAGGAGGAGGAGGAGGGAGAGATACTCGGAGGGGGGAAGGTGTCCTTTGATTACTATCAGCATTGTCTTCATTTGCATATGCATTCTTCTGCTACCTAAAATGCAAATGTGGCTCACAGCAAATCCTAACTAAGAGCCTCGTCGGCAAAGGTGTGTGTGGTTGTGTGTGTGTGTGTGTGTGTGTGTGTGTGTGTGTGTGTGTGTGTGTGTGTGTGTGTGTATTCTCCTTGACCCCCGTGTTATTTGTCATCATCTCTTGTTCCTTCCCAGCTGAGGGGTGGAGATGGAGGAAGTACCCCTGACTGCTCCAGTCTGACACCTGTCTGAGTGATGGATGGATGGATGGATGGATGGATGGATGGATGGATGGAGGGAGGGATGGATTGACAGATTGATAGACCGCCACACGAGAAGGAGGGACACTATTAATCACAGGGGTCATGCCCCTTTTAATTAAAGCCCAGGGAAATGCTCGAGATAAGACGTGATCCTTATCTTTTCCCTACTGTATGTCTTCATTGAACAAACCGGGTGCCCTCAAAATCACCCTGACATTCCTCTGAAATTTGGTGCCAGATTTATCTCGAACAGCATTTAAAACCTGAGGTATGCGCTCGGTGGAAGACACAGCTTTGGGTTTGTCTACATTTAAATATTCACAGTTTGAAGGGAAATGCGTGTGTTTGTGAGTGTGCCCAAAGCCAACAGTGTGAGCATTAGCATGTGAAAGGGTCTCTACAACAATAACTCCCCTCCCTATCAGAGACACATCATCCACCACCCTCCTGCCACCACCACCAGCAGCAGCACCCCCCACCAAACCCCCTGACTCTGGATCAGGGAGAAGAGTTGGAAGAAGAGAAAGGAGGGATAATGAGAGCAAGACAGAGAGAGAAAGAGGGAGAGAGCAGAGCTTGTTCGGGTGCCAGAGAGCTGCAGACAGCCTGGTGGAGCTGGCAGAACCTCCTCTACATTAGGAACAACCTGGGAGATGGAGACAATAGCACACACACAGTTTGATTGTGATGAAGGAATGCAAACCATTTCCCCCCCACCTGAGTTTGGCTCACTTCACACACTTGCTCGTGCCATTCCGGGGTCTTTGCTTGCTATGTCACCTGCCATGCATTGCACGTATACACACAAAAACACTCTCACATGCACACACTCCTCCTCCCTCACTGATTTGCCCCACCGCACTCTTCTCTAGGCATTCCTGGGCAGCACTCCAAACTGTGAGTATATTGGAGGGAGGGCTTTGTTAGGCAGAAAATCAGAGATACAGCACACACACGTTCACACGCACGCACACACTCCAAATCAGCAGTCCAACATGTCCAGAGTCCAGAAATGCGATGCAATAATTAGAGGGGACTGAATACAACGATTACACACTCATTCTATCATCCGCTCACTCTTTCTTTCTGTCATCTCTCTTTCAGTGTGGCTATCTGCCTCTCTCGTCTCTCCCTCTTTTCCGTCCAAACGCTTTCTGCTGTTGACGAGACACTGCAGGTGCGTTGGACAGAGGCGCAGCCATGAAATATCTCTGGACGGAGGGGAACACAGAAACGCACACACTCAGAGGCAAACACTGTCGCTCTCAGAAACATTCCAACCCTCCCAGGCAGTGAGCAGAATGGAGGAGAATCGGACGACAGGAGAAAAAAAAAGGAGGCCAGTGGAGAGACGGTGAAACAAAAAGCAGAAGGCTCCTCTTTCATTCTGCCTCTCCAGCCGTTCACATTTCACATTCTCTCTGTTGTCTCTCCTCCCTCGTTTCCTATCCTCCCAGACGGATCGCAGCTGTCAAACTTTTGACGTCTTCATCTACCTCGGTCATGACCCTGCACTCTGCAGCTAAACTCTCTCTTGTATGAGTGTGTGTGTGTGTGGCTGTCAGTCAGAGTTTTTGACGTCTTCATCAGGCTCAGTCATGACCTCGGTCTTAACCAGGGGTTTAGAAAAGAGGGGGAGTTCCCTCTCTCTTGTGTTTCTCTGCTCGTCCCCTTTGCACCCGGTGACGAACCCTCAGCAGGGGGAGGGGCAACTCTGTATTGATGCCTTCTGCTGTCAGTGGCCTTCTTTCAACCTATTCAACATCTAATCCCTTCTTCCTCTCCAGAGCTCCTGCTCTCATCCTCTCCATCCTTATTACTCCGTGTCAATGCTAAAAATGAACTTTTCACATCTTACTTCTTTAACTAAGTCGACTCTTGAATCTGTTCAAGTCAACAGGAGTTTCTAGGGGGGATGCAAAAATGCATTAACCATCTAAAAGAGCTTATGCAGATAATATTTACTCAAATAAGAACCTATCTCACCAGGTGGTATATATAACTACAAAACATTTTCAGCATCTGAAATGATATTTTCGTCAAGCATGCAAAACAATTCTGTACAACTCACAAGCCTGAACTTCTGAACCTATTACTGACGATATCTTTTATTGTGCATTTGTCTGGTGTTTCACATTCAAGGTCTGAATTTGTTTTGCGCTTGTGCTACACTGTAAAAAGTCTCTTTGAGCTGTAGTTGAGTAAAGTATGGTTGAAATAAATCTCACTTTTCTTTCTGTTTAGGTGATTTCAGTTTACTGTTGTGGATTCTGTTAACTTGAAGTTACACACTGTCCCTTTAAACTGAAATTCAAGTTTCAGCAAGAGCGCAAAAAATGAGCCTTACTGCTCCTTTGACTTCTGACATTCACATTTCTTCAAACTTTCCTGTTGCAACTCAGCTCCTTGAGAAGGATTACGGAGTAAAGAAAAGGGAAGTCTAGGGACAAAATCATGTTTTGCTTTTTGCACGTTTTGGAAAAGCAAATAGTTTAGCTACAAAATTGGAAACTTCAAGTTGTCTTTCCTTAAAATTGAAATACAGCAATGCAAACTGTTTATGAGAGAGAAATCAAATTATGTAAATACATATAACTTGAACAAGTGGCTTTATTATTGTTATCTTATTTTTGACTAATTTAATTCAATTGTGTGTTACCAATTCAAACAATTAAGTAAAGTTGGTCCAACAACTCTCCTTTATCAGTGTATATTTTAAAGAATATTGGAATTAAATTAAATGAAAGCCACTTTGTCCGTCTAGAACAGAACCAGTTACCACTGGAGCCTAACAATGCTGGACAAACTTGACATTGTGATAATTTTCTTTGCTGGAATGTATATTATGATTTGTAAAATATACACATTTTTAACAGATAACTCGAATAACTATATTTATGGTGGCTTTAGGGTGTTTTTCAAATTGGTTGTGTTGCCTTGTGAAGTAGCAACAATTGCGAGACACTGCTGACAAAATATTTATTTTTGGTCAACATCATCTTTTCTGTAGCCAAAAATATTTTCATGCAACTCATATTGGGTGTCTTTTTGCAAACCAAATCTTGCTTTTTGATGTTTCTCTCCTGTTTCTTGCCTGTTTCTTGTGCCCATGTGGAGCCTGTGTGTCAACAAACTATGTGCCTGGGAAACAAAATAAAAAATAATAATGATAATTTCATCCAAAATTTATCAAGCAGGAAAAGTTGTTGCAGCATGATGTGTGAGCATTTGTCTGTTGAAAATGAGGCTAGGGCAAGAAGAAGGTTAGCTTAGCTTTTTTTTATATAAAGAATGGGAATGGAGGAAATAGCTAGCTTGTCTCCATTCAAAGGTAACAGAATATACCCGCCCCCTTAAAAACCCACTAATAACCACACTATTGCCCATTTCTTTAACCTGAAGAAAAAGCAATGTGCGAAAACAACAAGTTGCAGTTGTGTAGGGGGTTATGTTGACTATTTGTTGTTTTAGGAGCTGTGAATTTATGCATTATCTAGAACATTAAACTATTCTTTGCATGCGTGAATTATTGTTCCCTGTGTTTAACGCTCCAAGTGAAATCAAAATCATCTCTATCCCAGCTTCGCTCTGCTGGCTGGGTGAAGGCACGTAAAGATCCAGGAATCTTTTGACCTCACTGACATATCTCTACTCTCTGTCTCCCCACAATCCCGCTCTGCCCTCCCCCACCTCTATCTGTCTGAAAATTCTGAGCTTAAAAATGAGAGAAGAACTACGCCGTCTATCTAACACTGCAGGGTCAGTTTTTTCCTGAGCGCCATTCGGTATTCTTCCAGGACTTTGATGGATTTCCACCCAGGCAACTGCGCCCGGCCAACAACCTGACAGGCAGTGAGAGCGGAAGGAGACGGAGGCCGGAGCAGCAGATAGATAGATGGCACTTCACATCTGCTGGAGGTTCAACAGAGTCAAGGGTCTCTCCTAAATCTCGTTGAGGAGGAACATCTTTCAGGCCTCAGGGACCACCCCGCAAACCTCCTCCTCTTTTCAACGGGAACAAACGGGGCAAGCCGGGTGAAGGTTTTAGAGCACATTTGTCACATGGAGTATTTTGGCTACCGTTCTCATCGCATAGAAAAAAGTCAAGTTTTTTCCCTTTTTACCGCCAACTGCATCCCTCTCTTTATATCCATCTCTTTCTCCCCCTCAGTGCCTCCTCTTTTTCTCTTTGAATTATGGGTCTGTTTGTTATACAATTAGCCTGCTGGGATAGGCTTCATAAATAAAACCGAGGGAGCAGATCAGTGAGTCTTTCTCCCCTGTCTCTGCATTGGTCTCCGTCCATCTGTGTGTGTTTCAATGTTGTGTGACCGAATAGAGGGAGTCGAGCCACGTTGTAAATGTGTCTCCACCAAGTCTGTTGTTCCTCTTCGCCCCCTCCTCCATTCACCCAACTTTGCTTCCCAAACACGCACATTTAGTAGCCTTCACTATCACAACAGTCACATCCAAATATTACACGTCATCCAGGCCACATGTATGTTGGTGAGTGAGGTGTGAACAGCTTGCATATTCGTTACCGTAAAGTTCAGACCAAATTTGTAAGTGCTAGAAAGACATTTTTGTCCAGATGGCTGCGGTTATGTCAGCACACCTCACACTGAGACCTGAGAGCTTCTACTGACACTTAAAAATACTGTTTACAGTTTGGAAAAGATCAAGTGTGGTCCAGAGGAAGGCTGGAAACGTGTCTGGTGTGGGCTGGTCCTTACAGATGGGTCTAACCTACGCAACTGTGTTGGTCCGAGAAGCGTACTAATATGACCTGCTTTTTACTTTAGCTAAGGCAAACTGGAGACAACTAGCACGGCTCTCAGCTTTACCAAAATCCACCTCCAAAGCTCCTGGACTTACACTTTTATTAGTTTAATTTCTACTGAAAAATAAGTGTAAATGACATATTACTTCTTGATTGGACACAGCACCTTCCCTGAGTTTTCTTATCACCACAAGGTTGCCAAGTAGTCAGTAGAAAGTTGTTGGTCAACTGATTTTGCTACCTTTAGACATAGCCATATCAGCTGTTCCCCCACTTCCCTTCTTCGTGCAAAGCTTAGCGAACTTTCTTTGTTGCAGCTTCATTTTTAACAGACAGACAGAATGGTGGCAGTTTTTTTCATTCTTTTTTTTTTAAACTTAACTCTTGGCAAGAAAGTGGATATGCATACTTGACAAAATGTTGAATTATTCCTCCAACATATGTGGGTGTGTGTTATTGTCAAAAAAATCATATCTGCCATCAAAAACCCAAATTCAGTCCAGTACTTTAAACCATTGGCATAGATCAGTTGAATACAGCAAGATTCAACTCTGCCAAACTTATGAGTGTCCAGTTAACACAGAATTTCCAAACATATTCCTCAAAAGTAATTAAAACAGTCCACAGACTAATCAAGAAGGTGCTAAAAACCACACAAACCAAATGTTTTCCATCATTGCTGAGTAGGTTGTTAAATGTTGCACCCAGCATCACTTACCTTTACAGGCGCCGCCCTTCTCTTCATATCCGGGGCTACAGAAACATCCACCAATAGGAACCAACCACTCTCCATCAGCGCCACAGTACATTTTAGGCTCCTCTCTTTCTTCTGATTGGTTCACACAGGACCCCCTGACCTCCACTAAGGAGGAGGTGTCGGCCCCGGTAACGGTGTCAGGAAAAGTCGCCAGGTTACGAATGGTGAGCGGACAGGTTTTGTAGAAAACTCTGACAGAAACCAAAGCGATGCAGGCGCCAACATCCTGAAAGGCCAGATAGAAGCCCTTCCGGGTCGTCACTTTTACATCTCGCACTTCAGTGTTTAACTTCATGATGCGGTCTCCCACGTCTACCTGAATGGAAGGAAAATGGAGTCACATTAATGAAATGTGCAATAAACTATGTCAGGCCTTTTTAATTCCGTTTGGGAGTTTCAGTTGAACCACAGCTGATCTTCACATTTTCAGCAGTTGGCGCTCATTCAGATGAACTTTTATTGATTGCAAAGGTAAAACGAGCTTTAATGCCTGCAACACTGAAATAAGGAGTAATTCTAGTAAAGACTATGCAAGAGCACCCTGCCAACATTCCTCGGACGGCGAAATAGACATCCGAGATAAAAGTGCTTGTAAAACAAATAAAAAAATTAGAGCTAAGTGCCAGGAGGTTGTATTTTCCCGATAGGAGCAAATTAAAGAGAGTGGAGGAGGGAGGATAAAGTGCACAAAGCCTGACTCAGTCGTTTGGTGTTACCTGGGTGAAGCTCTCATCTGCTGCCACTGTGTCCACCTTAATGAAGCTGCTCTCTTTGATGTAGCTCTCTCTGACTTCATTTGACTCATGGTAGTACAGGTTGAATGTCTCCTGCAAGATAAGAGGGGAATTTTTCAAAAACAGAAACACTGAGGTGTTTATTTATCATCATCAGCTCTCATCTTTACTCCTAACATGAAAACGAGCCAAAGTGCAGCTTTTGCTTGAGCAACCAGCAGCTATAACATATAATGAGGCCCATTAGCAGCAGTCTGTCCATTTACAGTTAACACATTAAAGAAGTCAAACTTTCATCTGAAATGCTTTAAACGGCAATCTCTTTGCTCTGCCAACTTCTTAGAAATCATGTTTTCATGTACCTTGCAGGTGCCGGTGACTCCTGGCAGGCTGTTACAGTCCCTCAGGGTGAACTTGACTTCCACATAGACCCGCTGAGCGCCGGACCGAGGGATCCAGTCTGTCCTCAGCCAGTTGTTCTGATTGGGTTCCAGGACGTTGCACACCTGGTACGTTCTGATGGGGATGTTCTTCTCGTCCATAATGCTCACTTCTTCCCACTTCAAATACACACATTTGTATCACTACACAGTTGAGGGCAACACTGCATGCATGCTTAACAGCAATTTGGGTATTTTTACAGCTTTACAATGCATTTCCTAGAAATTTAGATTAAATTCCAATTTCCCAGGGAACCACTGCTGTTAGTTCATGCCAATAATATCACTTGTAAAATGCAGATGTTCCATTAAACTGTCATGTGTTTGAACCACTGACAGCAGGTTTTCAAAACTTCTCCTTATTCGAGAAACCTTGATATCTAAAATTTAAGAGTCACTTCTTTTGTAGTAATCTTGCAGACCTTTCATATAAAAAGTTATTGATGCTCAAGTTTCACCCAACAAAGAAGGATTTACAAAGCAGCCCCCACTGGGAGGTGCACTTAAATGACCACTGTGCTGGCAGCAGCGTTAAAATGTCTCAAAGTTGACTTTCATTGCTGTACTGACATGAACTCAAAGTTACTGCCTAACATAACTCTTTAGCCCTTGTAGACCCAAGCTTTAACAGTCATATACACGTTGGAGTATATTTCAGGGGGGACGCAGGTGCTATGTGCTCCTTAACATTTAGCACATATGCATTTCACACAATAAAAAAACATTTAAGAAGCAAATGACTTTTATTTTTGAAAAATCAATTTAGCGTTTACTCTTTGCGCCTTAATTTGGTGTTTTCCTTTACATACATGCGGAAAATGGTGCATAAAAATACACCAGAATGCAGGAAAATAATTTCCCAAGGGAAGACGCTGAGACCCCTGTTGAATGTGTTGCCCGTCAATGCTGAAACTAAATCTATGCCCAGAGATACACTAGTGGTGACCAGCTGAACATGCCCACTGTGGAAAACAGCCTTTTCTGTCCCCTTGAGGAACTTTCTGTCCTCACAAATACAAACAAATCCAACATAAAGTACATTTCAGAAGCTAGTGTGCATCCTCTAATTCACAGCTGTCATTCGAAGCGTCGCATGCTAACATTCATTCTTGCATCAATATTCTGCAGTGGACAGTGGTCCAGATTTGTGGCAACTCCAAGGTTTTTGCTGGCACATTTCCATACAAGTGAAGCAGGCTCAACCTTCGCTACACCATCCATCTCAATAGAGCCGATTATTTGCCTTGTACTGTGACCCTTCGAATGACCGCTGAGCCTCCCAACTCCAAATTGGCTTTTTATTGCCACTGAATAATAATCTGCTCTCTCCCTACTAGTGAGAGCTGTATACACACTAAATGCACCGTGTCCACAGAGAGAAAAAGAAAGGGATAGTCAGAGAATGACAGGATGTGTGTGCGTTAGGAGCAGAGGGGTTGTGTGTGAGTTTGAGTGTGTCTTGAGCCTGATTGATAAGTCATGAAGTCAATTTTAGCCTCAAAATGTAGGCTTATTACAGATATACTGATAAATGAATACTGATGTGTGTGTTTGCACAAAGAAATTGCAATGCAGTTTTTATTTTCATGTACATTCAAGTAAATTCTGCGTTTCTTTGTAATAGTTCTAATCATTTTTAATTGCCAATGCAATCTAATGTTGGAAATGTGCTGTCCTGAGGTCATATTTGGCAATAAAGTTGCATAATAGTAAGGCTTTTCTTATTCTCAAATATCCACCCAGCTACTGGCCCCAAATATCCAGCATTGCTCTGCTCTATGGTGTTTCTTTGTGTACAGTATTTGTAAGAGCGGGTATGCATGAGCAAGAGCATGTGCACAGACCCACGTCGCTGTGCATCGTGAGTGTTTGTGTGTTGTTGTCGTGCCTTTGTGCGCTAAGTGTATACTGAGGACAACAGCTGTATAAAAGCTGACACGGGGTATGATGCCTCCTTGTCTAGTCTCCTTTGGAGTTTTTGTCAGCAGACAGAAATCACAGCTGTCAGAGGCAAAAAAAAAAAAAAGCTTTGCATTCGCCCCACCATACAAAAATGGAGTTTTGTATCTCTATGTGTGTGTAGCTAAGGGATGAGGAAGGTGGTGGGGTGTCTGTAATCAAAAGCTCAGTGCGTGCAGACCAGGACCCTGTCAATCAAGCAGCATGTGAGCGAATGAGAGCGTGGCGACTGCAGGAATAAGAGTCAAGTTCAGCAATAACTCTTAAACCAACAAAGAGGTGAGGGAGACACTAAGCAAAAGATAGAGCGAGAGAGGGCGTATTGATGGCAGATCACAATGTACCAACGACGAAAAGTACAAAAGTTGAGGAGATAAAATATAAAAGAGACATCTCCAGGATTCGTTCTGGCAACTGCATGGTAGTAAAAATCCCTAAAAATTGACACCCACCACCAAGCTGGTTTCTGCCTTTACTTGTGCCAAACACAAAGCCAGCAATCTCATATTAGCACTTAAGCTTGGTGAACAACAGCACATTTCAAAATCTGTGGGATGATTATTTACAGTTTCCAGACCAAGTGTGTTCAAATGTGTGTGCATGTATGTGAGTGTGTTTTCCAAAGAGAGAACAGGTTGTAAACAGCGTATCTGTAAAAAAAAAAAAAAAAAGGAAAGAAAGAAAGGCAGCTCCCACTCACCCCTCCCTCTGAAGGACTGGCTGCCCATTTCAGTTCTCCTGGCACTGTCCTGGTATCCAGCAGTGTCACTAAAATTGCACATATACACAATTGCAGGTGGTTTAAGGGAAAATTGCCTTAAGTGCTTTAAAAAAAATGTTTTTAAAAAAGTGAAAATTAAGTTAGATGACTTCACCTCACCACAAAATCATTACTAAATAGGTGACCAATAAGCTGGGGACAGTTACAGCAACAGCAGAATGTATAAATCACGTGATTTGATATAGGTAGTTTTAAAATAACTGTTTTTTTTTTAAATATATAGTGTCAGATAAATCTATGTATTTTATGAAAACATAAAATACAGTCTAGTCTAGTACTGGTTTGACAGCATCAAGCTTTATTTATACATAAAACAACAACCAGAGAGTATGAATTAGAATGTGAAATGCTCATGAATAGTCATAAAAACATATTTTCCTTAAACTGTACAGCGACCATATCATGTGGATGTATCCAAAAAACTAAACATTTCGTGCCACCACTAGAAAGAGAAACTATGCAGCTGAACTGCCTCAGGGCACAACTCTACAAGGAACACGTACAAATATCAACATCTGTGAAATGTTCCCAAAATCCAACTTTTTGGACAGTTCAAGATTCGTGCATATTTGCCCTGCTCTGCTCTTTTCCATCCTAGGACGCGCCTGGAGCGCACAGCGTCCCCACCAGCGTGCGGTAGCGGCAGCAGAAAACCCGACTGTGTGTCACACAGAGATACGATTCCCTCCTTACTTACCTTCATTGGGCGGATAAATCCTCGTCCTCGAACTTGAAACTAGTGTTATTATCCAGATGGACGTGGAGAGCGTTCGCCACAAATTCGCTGCCATGTGTGCCGAGTGGAAACGAGTGCGTCCCCCGTTGGCTCTGCGCGCTGGCTGAAGCGGCTCCATCCCGGTGGGAAAAGTGTGTGTGAATGAACCCAAGTGTGAAAGCTGAGTTGGATGCAGCAGCGGATACCGGGGCGGTCTCTCACACTCAGACGCTTCCCTTAATGGTAACTCAAATGACATGAGCCAAATGACATACAGTACTGTGTCAGCGTGGTGCATCCACACTGTTAATATTCCTCAAAAAGGCAAGTGAAGGTGGACCACAGTGAGAAGAAGAATTTTGGAAATAGCTGCAATCAGTTGGAATGATTATTTGGAGGCTCTTGTGTTTGAAATACTAAGGAAAACAAAGGCACTCTTTCCTGTTTGTACTATAACTTTAATCTGCGTAAAACCTAACACATATGTTTTCCCTGATTTTACCAGAGCCCCCTGTTTGAACCCACTAATGAGGACTATAATAGAGGAAAGACATGCTCTAGTTATGTATTCTCACTGTCAGAAGATAACCTAAAGAACCCCAGCAGGCATGTGGTCATAAAACATCACCCTTTAAAAAAAAAAAAAAATCCTACAGTCTGTCACATGCATTTCAAAACATGAATGTGTTACAATTTCTTGATAAAGAGCTGAACAGCCTGATTTGGGGCTTGAGGTTGCTGGAAGCTCTTTGTCCTGAGCAGCAGTGAAGAGTGTGACTACAGCGCCACCTGTTGATGGGTGTTGGGTGGAAGAGGAGGAGAGACCCAATGGATGGTGAGGGATATTAGATAGCAGGCAGTAGGATATTTTAAAGCTGCTAACATGAGGACAGGCAGCTTCAATCAGTCCCCCACCATCTGTCACCTACAGTTTGAAATAGTTGTAATCCCATATGGATATAATAAATAAAGTAGATGGAGTTGATGCAAGGCGTAGTCACAACCATAAAGCCCTCGTGCAGACTTGTGGTGGAGCAAACAAAGAGCCTCCTGACCCGTCCTCCTACACGCTGCCTCCCTTTCCATGGAGGCACAGCTTGATGAACACTTTTGCATCATTTGCATCGATCCAGTGCGGCTTCCCCCAATCTGTTGTTCAGTTTAACGTCAAAAGGTGCAACAGAAACATGTTCTGCCTTGTTCAAACCTTATTAACACGTACAAATGTAAGTTCTGATACCCTCTGTTGCAATCACCAACAAAGAGAACTCAAAATCAAGTGTTTGGTTGGTTTTTTGGGAGTGTTTTAAACCAGGATCTGTATGTCTAAGCGCATACGTAAGCGTATGTGCACGCCTGCATTCGCAAGCGTGTTTGTGTGTTTCTCCATCTCGCTTGGTCTCCATCTTGCTTTTGTGTCTTCACAGTTGCTACGCCGAAACCATCTCAATCCCCTGTAAGGCATCATAATGGACCCAGGAAGAGCATCTGGCACTTTGAGACGCCAAAAACGATCACCCCGCTTCGAGCTGCCACTCTTCCCCCCTCCACCATAATACCGTTTTCACGTTTCATTCTCCCCCAGCGCCACGATAGACTGCGCAATCACAAAGACCCAATTAGCCGAGAGGGGATCACGATTTCGCTCGGGGACCGACGGTCCAATTGCATCGAGCAACGTTCGGCGAGGGCCTATGGGGCGGCGGCGCAGGTGGGTGGGACATGGCTGTGGGGCGGAGGTGACACAGTGACATGGATGGAGAACACTCCGTTGTTTCTGGTCATTTGTGTCACCAAAGTTTTGATTGATGACGGTCAGGATGTTTGTCCCACTCTCCCCAGAGATTCCCAGCTCTCTGGAGGGGGTTTCCACAATGATTCCCCCTGCCTCGAACCCCTACTTTAAGTTTGGCCCTTCGCCCTGTGCCACACAAACCCACATCGACACAGACTTTTTTTGTTCCATTTGAGGCCCCAGATGGTTGCTGCCCACACATCTGTATTGTAAAGCACTAAATATAGGCCCTGTGTGTGTTTGCTAGCACACATGTGAACCTGCATTCATACCAAATCTCTGAGTGTCTGATAGTGGTGAAGAGAAGAGAAAGGACAGGAAGAAATAAAGCAAAGTATGAAGTAGCCAAATGTAAATTTGTGCATGTGCGTGAGAGTGTAAAGAGAAAAGCCCGAGGGACGGTAGGTGTGTGGGCGGCAGAGCGAGATGAACAAAAGAAGCAGAGAAGAGAGATGAGGAGCAGCGCATTGCCAGTGAGGATTTGATTGGGTGGGTGGGTGGCTGGTGGAGTGCTGTGGGGTGTTGGGTGTTGAAAACGGATCTTCCCTCAAAGCCTCACTAAGATATTCCTGGAGTGAGCTAGGGTTTCATTTGGCTTGCAGTCCTACACGGCGTGCCTACATCGTTCTGGGAGCTAAAACCATTTAATATTCACACAACTAGACCGATATTCTCTGGGTTCTGTGACGGATAATAGTCAGACGTTCTAAATCTGTACGGTGTGAGCGTGTGTGGTTGAAGTCCTTGGGTCGACAAAGCGTCATTAGCATGTCAGAGGCGTCCGTTAGAACCCGGTTCTCTCCATAACAGCTGCTAGTCTGGTGAATTACTCAATTCATGTGTGTATATGTGTCCGTGCTTATGTGCGTGTGTGTTCAGTATAAACAAAGGAAGAAGCGAACAGAAGGTTTCATCAAATCACCAAAACACCAAAAGTGTGTGTGTGTGTGTGTGTGTGTGTGTGTGTGTGTGTGTGTGTTTGTACCATGCATCATGCGCTTACTTTGATGATTGAAGAAATCTCCACCAACCATCTTGCACTGTATATGTGTGTGTGCACGTGGAGTGTGTTTGCGTGGTGTGTTTGCATGTGATTGCATAAACATGGTGTCAGAGTGATGAGATGTTCTCCGCATCCATCTGTTCTGCTGGCATTTACATCGCAAGAGGGCCAGAATAGAGGAGAGATAGATGGAGGGAGCTCGAGGAAGACGCGGTGAAGAGATTCAGCGATAATGTTGGTTTTGTCTGCCGGCCTCCAGAGCTATAACACTCTCTGCAGTCACCTGTGGAGCTCTGAGGACCCATCCTGATGTGATCTTTTAACACAGCTGAGGGTTTCTGAGTATGCGCGAGAGGATGTGTGAGAGCTGCAGCGTGTCTTCCTGTGGATGTGGTTGCTGATTGTTCGGCGTGTACATGTGTGTGTGTGTGTGTGGATGTTTAAGTGCATGTACGAGCGACGGAGAGAGATCTCATTGTTCTGCTCCTCCTTATCTAGCGTCTCAGCGGAGAGCTCGTGCTGTTTCTCCCCTCAGCGATGTGACCTGGCTGTGATACCACACGCCCTCCTCTCCACAGATAACAGACCACCCTAAAAATACTCCTCTTTCTACCACTCCATTCTCTTCCCCTCTGTTCTCCTCACCTCTTCTGGCTCACTGTATCCCTCCGGGGTCTCCCTGGCCAGGAGTTAGCTCTGCCAGACTAAAATACCTCTGGGCGCTTCTTAATGTCACAGAGGTCTTCTAATTCTATATTTTCCCCCCTCTCTTTTCGTCTTCTTACCGTTCAGTCCATCGGAGGCCATGGAGCGTTGGTTTGAACAATAAAAAGTCTGTTACATCACAAGTTTTCTTATAATTTTCCACAATAATTCCTCACCCACCACCCTGCTCTCCCCCCTCGCCTTCAGCTACTTCAGTCACCCACAGTCTGGACACACAGGGCAGATGGCATGTAGGAGGAAAACGGTGAGGACAGAATCTGCCCGGCTCACATTATTATACATCAAGTCATTTACCATAACTCTCTGATAAAATATTGAAGAGTGCATTGTTTTTCATGCCTCATGGGTTTGACGGTCTGGAACAATGCTAATTATGATAAACAACTTTTTTTTTTTGGAAGATCAACACTAGCCAAGTTCTTTGGGAGATTTTTTTAATCTCTCTGCTGTCTCTCTCACTGCCTTCTCTGATGTGAGGTGCTTTTAATGATACAGAAAAGGCTTCTTTCTGTAGGTTCGAGGAAGTTTCTTGCTAATTTAAGATGCTTTTATTCGAGATACTTTGCCACAGTTGACATTCGGGGTTAGAAAGCTGCTGTTTTGTTCTTTTTGTGGGTCCGTGCGTGTGCGCATGAGTGTATGCGTGTGTATATGTGTGCATGTGTGTGTGTGCATGTGCATCCTCGCCTTTCTTTCGGCCCAAACCCACGCAGGTGACCAGAGGGGGTCTTGTGTGGGTGGACAACTCAATGGCGACCCCCTCTCTTTACCCTCACCCTCCTGTCTATCTCCCCCGTCCACCAGTATGAGTTCAAAAAGAAGGAGAGGGGCCCAAGTGGAAAATAAAACTCTGCTCCACACCCACCAGTAAGCAAACAACCACCAAAATAACGTTTAAAAAAGGAAAAGTTATTAGAACACATGCGGGTCTTTTGATCACGAAGAAGGAGATTGAGAGACAAAGCACTGACAGATGGTGAGAAGTTACTTGTAAAATTGCGTAGAAACAATTAGCTAGAAATTAGTCAATACCTATTTTGATAAAGCATTAATTGTTAAAGCTGACTAATCAGTAGTTTTTATAATAAGGAAGGAGCAAATAACGCGTGATGAGACAAGTTTCTCATAGTGGTAAGCTCACAAAGAACGCAGAATTTCCCCTCAGCTGCAAAGCTTTCAGCATCCTTGAGGTGTCTGTGTTCGTTTTAGAGGCTGTAGCAATACTCTTGTGGTTCACTTCTCTCAGCAGCTTTGTTTCCACTCTCAGAAAGAAGCCGTTTCCAGTGAGAACATTTTTTACAAACCGACTGTGCACTACCTGTCCTGCAGCAGATAATGTTAGCAACCAGCTGATGACGATGGTTGAGAATTCAACACATAAAGAGTTGATATTAGTGGTTGGTAAAGAGCAAAAGAGAGCAAAAAGGACAGTAAACATTGAAGATGAATAAAAATAAAAGAATAATTAAATATTTTTAAAGAAAAAAGCTATTTTAGGACATGATTTTGGTCATTTGTGACACATTTCTGGGGGGTTCAAACTGATGACTACTTTAATCAACGATTAATCCTGCAGATATTTTTTCAAATAATCAGTTTGGCATCGTTTAGCCAATAAAAAACTTGAAAATAGTAAAAATAAATAAACATAAAAATAAATAAGCATTTGTTTAGAAAATTTCCATTGTTCAATTATAGAAAATAAAATCTGCAAATTTGAGACAATTGATAGAACAAAATCAGTGTTATTTCCCATTGATTTCGATTGTTTATGATTTTGTTCCAAAAATAAGATATAACTCACAATATTACCATCAAAACTAGGTGCTGGATCCTAAACCTGGCAAAGAATAAAATAAAAGACTAGCAAACACCCCAAATTGACTTTTTTATGGCCACATAAAGGGTTCAGGATGTGTGAATTTGCCAATACATTCAAGAAGGGTGACATGCCTGAAGCATCTGCATGGCAAGTAAAGAATCAACTGGGAGACACGTCCTACACATTAAAAACACTAACAGTAAATAAACAATAGTGAAGGTAACTGCTTGTTGGAGGGGTGTAACCTCACAGTATGTTTGTGTGTCTTTCACAGAGAAAGGCATGGTGATAAGAGGCTGTGTTTTAGGGAGGATTAACAGGGACTAGCCTGTCAAACCAAGCAGTTGTCCAGTTTATTACACCACCTTTCCCTTTATCAGCATGCAAAACAGGTCTGCATATGCACAAACACAGACAGGACATGAAACGGAAGCCAGGATGTTACCGGCTGCAACTAATCTTTTGTTGTGCCCGATATTATTTGTACCTGATTGTTGAGTGTGACTGTCTAGGTGACTTCTAAACTTTTACTTGTGTGCTGGTGAAGTTTCTGTCTCTCTGTTGCTGAATGATGAACAAACAGACACTCGCACAAGAAGAGACTCCTTGTGACAAACACTCATGCTAATGTGGTTCTCACTAAGTGGCCAGATTTGCTCTATTTATAATGTCCTGCTGAACATCCATCAGTGGTTCATGCCAACACTGCCCCCATATGGGTGGAAGGAGCAAAAACTGCTGTTGGACACCATCAGATGTGGGTGAGTTTGTGTGATGTGCTAAATGAAGCTGTGTGGTCCCGGCTGCCAAGTGGGAGGAAAGAGAAGGTTTCAGGAAGTGCACAAGTTGAGTAAGTCACAACGAACTCACAACAATTCAAACTAATTTACAATTACTAGGTCAGCCAAGATGATGTCTGAGCGAATTTCTACTAAATCTGTCAACACAATCATTATTAGTTATAGTGATTATAATCATTATTTGGATACACAGACATTCAGTATGAACATTATGAACAGAATAGCAGCACTAAATTGTGATTCTGTTTGTCTCTATTTACCATCAGTGGATTCCTGTTTACTCAAACATTAATTTAGGAGGAAGAAAAGGTTACTATTAAGTTTAGTCATTCAGTAGAAGCAATGCAGAAAACTGTGTTTCTGGCATGTGATTATTAATCACACTGTTTGCAGCTTATGTGGTGAGACTTTGGAGTTCAGTTCAGTTTAGTTCAACTCAGTTCAGCTCAGTTCATTTTTGTTCACTTCAAATCCTTTTAACTCAATTCAATTATGTACAATTCTATTTAATTCACTTAAATTCAGTTCATTTGAGTTTAATTCAATTCAGTTCAATTCAATTCAATGTAATAAAATTCACTTTAGTTTTATTTATATAGCACCAAGAAAGAGAGTTGAGCGGAGCTAAGAAGTTGCTATGGAAGAAGAAATGAGGGCTGTGGTCAATATGGTGCCACTGCTCAGCACATTGTTTGAACAAAACAAGCCAGACAACCGTAAGTCATCTCAATGCACTTCACGCACAAGTTCAAGACCTAACAAAGCCCTATTGCAGAGGGAAGCTCAAAACAAATCCAGAGATTTCCTTTGAGCAGCTTTTTGTCAACAGTGGGAAGTAAAAACTCCCCTCCAGCAGAACCAGGCTCAGTGGGGGTGGGCATCTGCCTTGGCTGGTTGGGGAGAGAGAAATATGAAGACTGAATCCATATCTGCTACTGTGGAGGCTAATGAGTTGCTGGCCTTTACACTCTTAAAGTTAAAAGGGCAAAAGACCCATGGATTTCTGCCTGTGGGAACATTGCAGAGTTCAGGTTTTCTCCCCAACAGTATAGAGGTATACAATTTACAACTACACTTAAGAATTTTTATGTTACTTGGCAACACGGCTAGATGCAATCACACAGTGTATGAGTAAATGGAAACCCCATGGTGAATCCAAATTCATAAATTCATTCATGAATGTTGCAGAAGCTTTTGTCAGTATTTTACTGTGCTGGAGGTGCAGATTTTTTACGAGTCATTTACAGCTTCTACATATAGTTTTTGATATGTACAGTACGTAAGAGAGCATTTACAACTTTGAGATGTTGCGTTTATCTAGGTCAGCTGAGCTAGATTTGGAGTTGTCAGCTTTCTGCACACTAAATAGGTCATGCTAACGAGTGGGGGGTTTTGACAAGCCTCTGGTACTCCATCAGTTCTCACCACAAAACAATCTCAAGATTGCTGATCCTCTAAAAACACCCTGACTGCTGCTTTAAGCTGCAATGTCAAATTAAACATCATGCAGGGCAAAAAAAGGGCACGATCTTATGTAACAATTTATATTTAGATGACATATGTACTGAGAGCTACATGCAAGTATACATTGGAATATTGGAGAAATCTAAATGAAAAGAAGAATGTGAGATGATGAGAATCTGCTGAGCTGTAGACGAAGAACTTCACAGCACAATTATTAACCCAGAAAATATAAATATAGATGAGAGCCCAAGGAGATTTTATGAACCCAATGCATCAGTGCACCAGTTTCTTAGTCACAGGCCCAAATAAACACATCTGGGTGTTGTATAGTGGCACAGTGGAAGCTTAATGTGAAATCAAAGTGCAAAGTCTGCATCTTCAACTGCCATGATGCAATAGAGGGCTTCCTGTCCTCAATTTAGGAGCCACAGGTTATAAAAAAACCAGGGGTGAAATACCAGAGACATACAGAGATTAAGTATTCAGTAAGACAACATGGCTCCCACAGGTATCCTCACCCTGACGGCCGTCCTCCTCTGCTTCATGCTGGGCATATTCGGTCCAGCTCCAGCTGCCCGTAAGCTAATTTCATCACATTTAACTGCTCAATCAGATTAAATGAAAATAGGTCTGACAATAGGACTGTCAACTGAACAGTTAATGAATTGGTGTCTCTGTGTTTGTGTGCAGTGGGTGCTCGTAGACCAGCCTGTTGCACAAAATACACCAGAAAGCCGTTGGACTTCCAGGTGATAAGGGGCTACAGAGAACAAAATGACACGGAGGTCTGCCGCATCAAGGCGATCATGTAAGACTTCCAGCTTCACCTGTCTTAATCTCAGTCTCTCAGTAGAATATGTGAATATCATGGTCGGAGTATGACAAAATTTTTGCATTGGTGATTTAATAATTTACAAAGTCATTTAATTATGATTTTTCAATTTTTTATATCGATGTTTCTTTTGCAGAAACTAACGAGCTCAGTTCAGATTTTAAAATTTTGCTGTTTGAATTTCATAACTCTAAAGCTGTTTGATTTCCTATTGGAATAAATTCTGGCTACACATGATTTGTTTTCAGTGTGTCTAGACTTAAAGCCTGAAAAAATTCAGTCATATACAAAAAGGCCTGGGTATTGAACCTCAGTACTTCATGTTTTATGACTTAAATAGAATCACATATCAAACAGTGTGAAATTCTGAAACCTAGCCCTGAATTTTTGATAAGTTGAGATAAGATAAGATAGGATAAAATAACTCTTGTGCCAGATATTGCCTAGAAAAAACAAACAACATAACATGCTGTGCTTAAAATGTAAAAAGCAATAAAGATACACGATACATTACTGAAATTACTGACATAAGTGAGATAAATAAGGCTGGAAAAGAACAGTGTAAAGTAACGCTGTCAAAAGACGTGCCCACATTCCACAAATCCACACACTTCAACACTGTTTCCTGCTCTCTATGCGTTTCTGATAATATATCTCACTGTTACAGTTTCTTCACAGCGAGCAGGGCTAAGGTTTGTGCAGATCCAAAGGCTGACTGGGTGAAGGAAGCTCTGAAATTCCTCAGGTATGACATGCTTTTAAATATCAGCTAGCTGCAGTTCAGACATGGACCTTAAATCAGTGCAAGACTTTGGGGGGTATGAATAGACGGGTTTGTTTTGGGGGCATTGTGAATAAAAGCAACTTTTTTGTTTGTTTATTTAAAGTTTCAAACTGGAGAAGATGTCCAAAACTGGCCCAGCAGCAAGTGGAAATCCAAAAAGTGAAAGTGATTCTTTCTACAATGAAACCGAGCCCTTCCTCAACGACACCGACATCTTTAATTAGCCAAAACCAGGTTGTTGCAGCAATGCCAATTTGATGGAATGTTTAAGAATATTATCTCTAAACAAGAGATATTGCTTTTTACTTTTACAGCTTCGACCCTAATACTCCCTCATCAAGACTTCAGGGCAACCTAACAGCTTTAAGGAAACTCATGTAGACTCGCTTAGAGAACGCTTATAATGAGTATCTATGATTTTAAAATCTTCTTGTTTTTTTAATTACCCTGGTTTGTTTCCTGCTATAGTTCTGCTGCTTAATGAAGTTAATGCGCTGAAAGATAGATATTATCGGGATTCTAATAAATAAATGAACTCCAACACTGGTGTCCTGATTTATTTAACTACAACTGCAACTTTCACTAAAATGAATCCAAGTGATTTTAGGGCAATTAGCACTTTTAACTCATATATAGAATAGAATAGCCACTTTATTGTCAACCAGAACATACACTAGTTGGTGAAGATCAGACTGAAATTTTGATGCAAAAAAGCTCACCATTGGAATGATGAAAAAACAAAAAAAATATTCTGAATAAAAAACAATTACACTATATACGTAAAAAAAAAACTGACAAAAAAAAATATATATATATATATATATATATATATATATATATATATATATATATATATATATATATATATATATATATATATATATATATATATATATATATATATATATAATGAAAGTCGGAATATATGGAATGAAAGTCGGAATATATGGAACCAGTTAGCCGCTGGTAAGATAACAAAATATGAACCAATTCCTTCCACCAGTATTTCCTAACAAGACCTGTATTCAAAACCTCCCACATTGTTACACAACGGCCCATTAATGATATTACTGAACTATATGGTAATCATTGAAATTTCTCTTGAAGAATGAACTCTTTGTGAACACATTCTAATTTTTGTGTTGATTATGTTTTATGTCAGTAATGCAAGTCTATAAAACAAATGACAGTTTGGACAGAACAGCAGCCTTCAGCTGAAATCCAGTACAATTGTGTCCCACCAGTGGCGTGATCCCGGATATCCAGGCAACAGCTGACCTCTGCCTTACAATTAACCTTAAGACCATCTGTAAAGATGAACATAGATATTATCATCAACTTATTGCGTTTGTTTAACTGTTATGTAATGGATGCAAACATAGTCGAAGCTAAGTAACTAAGCTAACGCTAACATGTTCAGTGTTAAGAGTCAAAACATCTCTGACAATTACCTGCCTTCTCCGTTGCTTGTGACTGCGATGAAGGCAGATTGTTAATCACAGCAGAGCTAATCTGAAGAGCAGATCCACAGTAGCATCCTGCTTAGTTTTCCTGCATAAAAGCACCCAAAAAGGTATTAGTTGTTAGTAATTACTTCTATATTCATAAACACAGTTAAAGTAAATGTTCTGTTTTGTGATTTTAGGATGGGCCGAAAGGTAACATATTGATCATGTTCATGTTTGCACAGTCTAAACAGATCTTACTTGATTTGGTCTGTTGAGAGGAGGACGGCATGGATGAGCTGCAGGATGGGATCTGTGAGCTGCAGAGTAGTGATCCTGGTAACTGGACCTCATCCTCCAAGGCCGACAACTAAATAAATGAATAAGAAATGTTGATGATAGCATCTGTAATTTAAAACCATTTGTCCATACGATGTTAGAAAGTGTTACAAAAATACCTGTAATAATTTCCAACAGTGCTAAATGCCTTGCTTTGAGGCACAACTGAAAACCACCCAAAAAAATCTGAGTATAAGAAATCAATGCTTTGAATTTCCACATCTGCAAAGCTGAAACCTCAAGAACAATCAGCATTTTACCTTGAAATGATAAAAATAGCTGCACATTACCAGTACTCTTTACTTCATTGTGTTAAATTGATCAATTGAATTAGTTTTAGACTTACATTAATGATAATGTTAGCAAACAGTTCATTGATTCTTCAAGAGAAATTTCAATGATTACCATATAGTTCAGTAATATAATTAATGGGTCGTTGTGTAACAACGTGGGAGGTTTTGGATACAGGTCTTGTTAGGAAATACTGCTGCTCCTTTTCTCAGGTTTTATAAGGAATTGTTTCATAATTGTTATCTTAGCGGCGGCTAACTGGTTAGCAAACAACAGTTCAACGCCAACCTCTGATCACTGATGCTGTGTCCTACCACGTTAGCTGGTGTAGCCTTCATAATATTAATGTGGGACTACTGTAGCTGTGTATTCATAGCGGGCTAACAGCAGGGTGTTGGAGAAATAAAACTTACCAGGACCAGGATCGTTGGTCTGCATGGCAGACTCACAAGTGCATCAAGTCCAGCACGACTGTGACGTTCAGGGCCCCGGCTGGAATCACAGAATGCAGCCGGTCAAAGCGGGATTGTTTTGGCCGATAACTGCTGCGTCCCCAGGAGCCGGTGGTTAGTTGGTGGAAACACAAGGAACTGGTGCTCAGTCAGACACTGGCTCCGAACTTGCACTGGAACCAGCTTGCTCGAAAAGCAGTATCGTTTATGTGAAAACTGTGCCTCTTGTTAAGCACTGCTTGAATGTCTTTGTGTTTAGGCCGATTTCAAAATAAACCTCAATAAAACTCCCGTACAGGTGGGTGTCCGCCATTGTCGTTTCGCCATACCGACATGTCCCTTCCGGGGCTCGGTAGGAAAAAAAGTCGGAATATATTGAATGAAACTCTGAATATATGGAATGAAATTCTGAATATATGGAATGAAACTATGAATATATGGAATGAAACTGAATATATGGAATGAAACTCTGAATATATGGAATGAAACTGAATATATGGAATGAAACTATGAATATATGGAATGAAAATCTGAATATATGGAATGAAAGTCTGAACATTATATATATTCCGACTTTCATTCCATATATTCAGACTTTCATTCCATATATTCAGACTTTCATTCAATATATTCCGACTTTCATTCATATATTCATCATTGAAGGATATATTTTCCAATGAGTAGATAACATAAGGTTGACAACTTGTGGAAAATGAGTGGACTGCTGCTCCAGATGGTGTATATTTTAGCGGCATAATATGCCAGTCTGTACTTAGGCAAGGATGCTGGCAGCATATCCGCTGGAAGGTGTCTAAAAAGTTTTCGATGAGCTGTTCTGACCTCTGAGCTCATGCAAATGCATGACATGAGTGACAGGGAGGGAGTTTCTTGCGCTATTTCAGATCAACACCCCAAGGGGTTGGTGGCCCGGTCCGACAAAGTGACTCCCTCACTGACAGACTCCTTTAATGCAAAGTGAACTGCAGTCATTTTAAGCACCCACTAGATGGCAGAATTAATCTGTTAAAAAATGATTTTGTGGGCTGCAATTATGAACAAACGCCTATTTTAACTCATTACACACCAGAAGTTGTTGTGGTTGTTCTTGCCTATAGTGAAAATATCATTTAGACATGCTTAGTTTGCATTGGAAAAAGAATGTGAACCTCAAGTCTAATGACGACCTAAAGCTGATTGGAGATAATAAAACAAGGCAGGAGATGTGGTTTAGAGATTTTTTTAAAATGCTGTTCACAAGAAGCTCCTGTTGGTGTGAACCATGCTCACTAAAAAGAGAACACTCAGAAGACTTATGATCAAGAACTGCTGATTTGCATAAACCTGCAAAAGATTACAAAGTAATCTCATAGAGTCTAGATATTCACCAATTCCCAGTTAGAGAAACTGTGTATTAATGGAGATGATTTACTACTGTGACTACTTTCCCTAGAAGAAGGCACCCAGCTAAGATGACTCCCTCCAGCTCAGTGCAGAGTTCTCAGTGAGGTGAAAGAAATCAATACGTAAAGCCAGAGGCCGAAAACAATCATTGGAGTTGGTTAACATCTTTGCTCCAGAGTCTGCAGTACAGAGAACATAGTGCACTGTTGCATGGACACTATGGCTCATACAGGAGCATAAAATGAGTGGTAGCTAGAAAAAAAGGCAGAAAATATGAATGAAAAATGAATGAAAATAATACTGCAAAGGTAAAGTAGGAGGAAGAGAGCATCAAGCTTTGGGGTTTCTTTGCCTCTAAGTTTTGACCGTTTGCCATTATTGGTGAGGAAATTCATCTAAGTATCTTATAAGGTAATTTAAGGACAACTGTCTGCCATCTGAAGCTTAGCACAAGTCATATGATGCAGCAAGAAAATGACCTTTAACACTGTGTGAATCTACTGAGGACTTCAAAGAAAGAAAACTCACCTTTTAGGGCAGCCCACAGCTTAACCCCTTAAGCGCTTGTCTATTTTTTTCCTCCTAAAAAAACATCCTAAGGTTTAGTTAGGGGCAGCTGCAAAAATGTGAGGCCAGAATAGACAAATTTGAGCTCTATGGATAAAAGACAATAGAAATAAAATATATCTTTATATCTATATCACCAGGTTAGAGTGAGATTAGAAAAACTGCAGCAAAAATGTACATTTTTACTCCACCTTAACCAAACCTGTAATTCGGAGAGTAAGCAGCAACAAGTGAGCTGATATTATTGGATCTGTTGTAAAAATTCTCAAGTGCAACTACATTTCAAAAATAAAAGTATCCAGCCCGGTCTTGGCACAATGACCTCCAGGAACAATTATTGCTGTTGAACGACATCAAGAGACACTTACATCTTCAGAATATGGCTGAGCTGAGGCAGTTCTGCAAGAATGAACAAGAAAGAATTCAAATTCCTTCCAGGGATTCACCTAAAATTGTAATTGTTTATCAGTTATTTATTTAAGCACACTGTTTTTGTATTTGTGGCTTAGATGAAGTTTGGATCACATTTTTTGATCTTTTAATGCAGAAAACTTGGTCATTTGAAAGATCTGACATATTTTTTTCCTACCACTGTACATTTGAATTTCAATATAAACCAAAAACACTGACAAACGTGGATAATTGATGAAAAATATTTATTTAACTTCCAGTTGTAATACTTTGTGCTACACATCCTGGAGATATATATCTATACATATATTTTATCTTCTGTTTCTGTTGAGCATCATTTTACAAATAGCATAGAAATAAAATTATGAGGAAAATGGTGCAACAGACAAATAAATACAGCTAACAATAAATAATAAATACTGATAACATTAGAGGACTTTTTAAATTATTTGAATACATCTGTCTGTAGATATTCATGATGAGGAGGAGAAGTTTCTATGGACTGGAGGTTGTAGGGGCAGCAGTAGTTTTCTTTGCTTTGCGGGCCTGCCTATAAAACACACAAACAGTAGACAGTGGTTAAAATAACAGTTTGTGCTATTTCCCAACAACACATTTTTTAGAAGTAAATGAAACAACAACCAAATAATTATTCCATGCTGGACACTGACTGATATAATACTCACTCTAGCTCCTTGATCTTGTCAAACACCCAGTCCTGTTTCCAGTGGCTGCACACTTGCCCCTCTGAGGTCTCAAATCTGGGTAGAGAAAACAATCAAAGTAAGAACTTGTATTTGGATGGTATAAAAACTGTGACTGTATAAAAGTTTGGATCAACACTGTGTGTCATAAAATAAGGAGATAATTCTTACATGACAGCGCGGACACATGGGAGGTTTTTCCTCTGGATCCTGTAGCCGATGATGGGAGCAGTGATGTTCTGGACACTGACCTCAGTGCAGCACTTTGCTATCTTCATTTCTGTTTCAGGAAGCAAAACAAGCGCAATCTTTACATTCCCTTCAAAGTGTAACCAATTTATAAATGCACACCAAAGTACAGTTTCTGCCTGGTTGATGACGGAGCGGCACGTGTACAAAAGCTTAGGTCAGAACTATAATATATTGATGGATCTGTGACATGAAACTTACCAGAAGCTGTTGCTGCCATCACCAGAACCCCAGCGAGGACGGCCAGACAAGCCAGTCTTCTGATGCACAGCTGCATGGTTTCTGTGTGAGATGTTCCAGAGGTTCTTTGCAGAAGCTGACCGGTGGATCTGGCAGATGGAGATGACTGATCTCCTCTGACCAGACCTCCAGGTTTTATGCAGTGAAAAGAGGAACCAGGACAATCTGACCGGATGAATTGTGTCTTTGGATTTTCTACAGAGTGTGTGCGTATCAGGGTGGGGAGAGGATGCACTTGGGTGACGCTGCAGACTCCATTTCCCTTTTTTGTGATTTCATCATGGCATTGACACAGACTATGTAGCTGTTCTCAGGAAAATTCTTTCATGATTTTTTCCTCTTACCAGCATTGTATTCCATCACAAATCATCAGTTGCCTTCTGCTTGACCACCTCTGATTTGCATAAAACCTTTTTTTTTTAAATCTCAAACTATGGAGAATTCAAATGGTATCAGTGAATTTTTAGCTTCATATATAAAATACTTTCCAAGCATTTTAAAAAATTGGTCTTTGTTCCCCTTTAGCACATTTTCCACACATTGAAAATTGAAGTTATGGTTGGAAGACAATATCTATTAAGAATAAAAGGCCAGTAATAATGATCATAATAATTTGAGTTATATTTGGGGAATCATTTTTGAAATATCAGAACTCTGTTCTACTTGGATTAGGCTGTCTATAACTATTTCTTATTCTAAAGTATTTGATATATTTTGTTTTGTTTGGTTTTATTGTGACATACAGCTACATGTGGTTCATAAAGTATCCCTAACTGACTTCTACATTTTCAATTTTTGGGGATGATGGGGGGCTTTTCATGATGGCTTCATTTTCTTTTCTTCATAATTTAACTCACCCATAATCAGAGATTATTTAATCTTCTTGTCCATTATGGCAGATTCTAAATCAATGGCACGAGGAGCAATAACAGTGCAATTTTCACATTCTTTATAATGCCTGAGATATTGTGGTTCAAGTATAGCTGCAAATTTAAATGTGGGGAAAAAATGTGCTGAAAGAGATTTGATGGGATATTTTTAAAATATATATACATCTCAAGAAGGATTTGATATATCAAGCTAAAGTTTTACAAATACCTACAAATTTCAGGCAGATCAGAGATGGTAAAGGATGAATTGTTCTAAAAATGTGATGATTTGAGATGGAATGATCCAACAGAAAAGTCACAAATGAAGTGAAATACACATTCACAAACTACTAGACCTGCTGTGCTCTACCTATATACTGGTAATCAATCAAAGCAAGTTTAGGTCACTTGGTAGGCTTTGTTTAATATTGTCGCATTCGTGTTATAATATTCTGTGTGAAGTTTGTCTAAACCTGCAGATGAAAGATGGCAAATGTTTCTGTATCTCTCTATGTGTTGTATTAAAGGGATATACTCCACCTTTAAACAGAAAAACCAATAATAGAGAGCAGAAAAACTGTAATGATGGGAATTCATACTATACAAACAGTAAAGTTCTTTTCAACCTGACTGGTTAACTATATTTAAGCTCCATCTAAACAATAATTGTCTGCATTTAAACCCTGCTGATCTCAGCAATAATGTACATGAAGGATCATGTGCTGGTCACTCTGCCCAGTGTGTCATCCTTCTATCACTTTCTATCCGTCCTCTTTCTCTGCTGCTGACGGTCATGCTCATTAGAATGTGGCAGAAAAGGGGAAGGAAGGAGATCCTAAGGCTTTCCGCCGCAAACCACAAGTTTCCGAGCATCCTCCAGCCAAATTTGGTCATTTGTCCTTGCATGTACTGTCACTGCGGATACAAGTCTCAACATGTTCAATGAGACTATTATGATTTAACCAAATGAGAAACTAAAACAAATGGAAGCAGAAATGTATTTCTTGACACAATAAATACTGGGTTCACTTTTAACTTGCATTTTCATATTTTAAAAAAATAATTTAAAAAAATGCCACACAAAAGAGGAAGAAGTGAGTTTTTTCAGTCAGTTTTGTCCCAGAAGAAACAGATTGGTTTAAACAATGAATGAATGTAGCTCTTTGGCTTCTATCTGTGTTCAATAATTATTCATACTCTTAGAATATGTTGCTTTAATCAACACATTAGAAACCTTTATTCCTAAAAAAAAAATCACCTACGTTCAAGGGGAAGTTAGAGATCTACTCATGACGACTAGCAATTACATGACTGTAACTCATCTCTAGTTACAACCTCAGTGCTGGATTCCAGTTAACAGGTGAAGGACAGGCTCATAATCTATCACAGAAAACTGCATTTGAACCAGGGGAGTGATCACAGGATCCACTTGTGTATATTTTCAGTGAATTGTATAAGATTGTGATGATGATTCCTATCGTAGTTTTCTGTCAGTCCAGAGTCAATTCACAGAAATAAATACGTGACACCAGGATGCGAACAACACAGTGACAGTGCAGCTGAGCTTAGATGTCGTCTTTTAGCGATAATTTCTAAAACTGGTTGTCAAAGAAGCAGAACTTGTCATCTCAGATCTTTTTCAGTAAGATTCGACGCTGCCTGAAGATTATTTTTACAAGAAAGACATGACTGGAAAATGCCCCAAAGGAAGGAACTAAAATAGTTTTGCTTCATTTGGAGAAGTGTACACAAGACTCAATTGTGTAAGTTTACTGTACTTCACTCTGTGCGGGATGGGTATAATAAAATCCAATTAGTACGCTATCAAGGCATGTCACAGTGCAAGAACTACAAGGTAAAAAGAAAACAGCAAGGGATTCATGTGTGCCGCCCCTACAGTTGAAAACAAAATTATTACCTCCTCCTCAATGAAATTTTAGTTTGTTTTCTTTTTAAAAAAAAACAAAAACAAACAAAAAAAAAACATCCCAAGTGTTGTTTAACAGGTCAAGGAATTTTTAGCACAGCTTTTCCAAATGTCCTGGTTTTATTTTGGATGCTTACATTATTTAACTTTGCAAACAGAAAAAAAATTATTAACAAAAAACAAAAACTACCAGGGTCAAAATTATTACACCCCTAAAGAACTGACCTTTTTATTGAGCCAAACCACTGTTGTGCAATCATGTGCTTTAACTTTGTAATGCACACAGTATAAAAACTTCATTAAGGATTTGAGCTGTCACTTGAGAAAGCATCATGCCAAAAACAAAAGGAATCCATTAAGACTTGAGAAAAAGAATTGTTTATGCTTACAAATGAGGAGAAGGGTATACAAAGTCATCACAGCATTTCCAAGTGTCAAGAAGTGAAGAGAGAAGTCTCATCAAGAAATTCAAAGAGAGCCACACAGTACAGAAAAAGTCTGACAGAGGTAGGAAGCAAAAGATTTCAAAGACTCTGGAAAGAAAACTTGTGAGAGATGCTAGAACAACCACCAAAACACTAGTTAATGACGTAGCCGAGTCAGGAATTGTAGGGTCAAAGAAGACAGTCACTAGAGCCCTGCACAGAAATGGACTGAACCCTAAACCCTCCACTTCTACAGAAGTGGAGGGTTTAGGGTTGCCTTAGCAGACTGAAGTCTGCTAAGGCAACCTGGAGAAAGATTATGAATACTGGAAGCGTGTCCTTTGGTCAGATGAGACCAAACTAGAGCTCTTTGGCCACAGAGACGTTGCTTATGTTTGGAGAAAGAAGAGAGAGGCATATAACAAAAGAGCACCGTCCCCACAGTTAAACATAGTGGTGGCAGTATCATGCTGTGGGGATGATTCAGTGTGTCTGGAACTGGGAATTTTGTCGAGGTTGAAGGAATCATTAAGAAAGAAGGATATATGAAGATTTTGAAACAAAACATCAAGCAGTCGGCTGCAAACTTGGGTCTGAGTTGTCGCTTTGTCTTCCAACATGACAACGACCCAAAACATCCATATGCACAAAGCCCTGCCTTGAATCCCATTGAAAATCTGGGGGGTCAACTGAAGACCAGGGTCCATGTCAGAAGACCATCAAATCTGGAGGAACTTGAAAGATTTGCCAAAAAAGAATGGGATTCCTCAGGAGACGTGTCAGACTCTTAACACTAAGATGTTCCACTAAGGTGATAAACTATATTGTAAAAAAAATCTGTATTAATGCATGTGAAAACCTCTAACTTTGTACAGGCTAATGAAGAGTCAGCATTCAGTGTCAGCTGATAGTGAAACACACAGAAACTACTTTACTGGATTTGGGGTTTCTGAATTAAATTCCTTGTCAATAAAAAGCAGAAATGATAGCTTAAAATGAGGAAGGAAGCAGGAAGAGTGTGATCGACTTCATTAAAATGCTAAACACTTGAATTGAAAAAGAAAAGTCAGTTTTTACATGCAGCTCATTCACAAGTTTCTTGTTAAATCTTACATCAAGGTTGTTGGTCTAACGGATGAAATGATTGCAGTCACTATTTCATGATAATGGGCGTGATTGCAGGAGACAGATATACGATGTCATGACTTCTCTAAAATCATTATCTTTCTGGGCTCCAACTTGCTGCCAAATGAAGGGACAATATGCTGCAATACTTGGAACAACCTTAAAGTGAATCGTTGCACTGCAGACCTCAGCACTTTGTGGCACAGCTGAGGGATGTATCTGTTATCATTCCAGCGTCATGCAGCAATAACAGACTGTCATTGAGAGAGAAAAGATAGAATCAATTAAGCCTAATGGACCCATCGAAAAATTTCTACTTACAATGTCATTTTAAAATCGACCAAATGACAGCTCCGTTTTGACTATAAGGTAATTACCAGAGACACTGCAGCTGAGGGGAAATATCTGGTCTCACTTTAGAGGTTTAATCTCATTTTAATCTGGATTAGTTATATTAAGCAATACTTCTCCTCTCACCCAGCTTTGCAAAATAAAACAGTGTCCTTATCTGCTAAATAATCAGCTATGTTCACCAGTAAGTCAGAAATATTCTGTCTGCTGTAACAAGTAGGTCGTGTGCGGTGAGTTTTTATTTTTTTTCTTAACAGTCAGCTATGCAAGAAGACTCACTCACCGAAACTCACTTTATCATTCTGTAGAGTAACTTTAAGATTACGATATTATTACATTTATCGCAAAAAATTAAGCAAATTTTACTGACGATGCTTTATGATATCAATACATTAGGCAACCTACAGTATTTTTACTGTTCAACAAGAATCTCAGCTTTCACCGCTGCTTTAGAAGCTTTGTTTAAAAAAAAAAAATCAATAAATGGGAAACAAATATTTCTTGTGATGAGAAAAAGAAAGTACAACTGAATTCCCCCTTCACAACTTCAATTCAGTTCTCTTTAGTAAACTAAACATATGAGCTGTTAAACCATGTTTGGTTGGACTCCTGTGACTTTTTATTTGAAAAATTAAACCAGAAGAAAACATACTGGCACCCATTTTTATTACCACTTTCCAGGCAGTTTTTAAGTTCTGGTGTATTTTAACTAATGAGGGTGAAATCAGTTGCTTTTTCTTTTGTTAATCGCAGTATTTTTACCTTTGTTTATACAGAGAGAAGTTTGCTTTATAGCCTGTTAGCAGTTCACAGCATAACAAAGAGAAATTAATAAAACAGAAATTAGACACTCCGCAAAATGCAAGTTGCAGTAAGCAAATAGAAAACAATGATTGAGGATGTTCTTAATGTTATAGAGGCGCATAAATGTTTCTGTGCTGCACTGACGACAAATACAGTATTTCCTATCTGGCTTGGGGTTCCTGAAGTATCTAATAGTTGCTGGAATGTGTTAAGGACAGGCCAGAGAGCCACAGCAGCAAGGATGAGATATAAAATGGCAACTTTGTACAAATTGCAGATAAATAGATACATAACTGCAGGTTATTTTCAGCAGCAGGTATTAAAGCTTACCTGGAAAACCCAAATCCTGGGATGATACCTCGGTTCTTCCATCATGCAGCGTTGGTCAGCATCTCTTAAGAGTTTGACTGTGAAGAAAAAAAATACATATTGCAACATATGCAGTAAAGGAAACCATCACGAAGTTTACATTTTTTTAAAGTAAACTGGAAAGTCATTGTACTGAAATTCTCATATCGCTCATGACTTGCATCCATCTTTAGCTCTGTTCATTCCATCCCTTCTTTGTATGTACTAGCTCCATCTGTTTGACATATGGGGAAACTGCAACTACACATATAATAAATAAACCCTTTCAAAATATATGGAGTTTATATTTGACGATCTTCATACATGGGTGTAAAAACTGGTGACAAATTAAAGGAAAAACCTGAACCCTTGTTTGCGTGAACTTGTTGCCTTAGAGGGGCAATGCTAAGTTATTCTGAGTGATCACCTTCATCCTGTGATGAAACATTTCTATCCTGTTAAAAGAAGTCTTCTATGATGATGATGATGATGATGATGATCTCATTGAAAGGGCACTGAGGGGTCACTGAATGATTTGGTTAGTATGAAAATGACGTGAATCATATGTTCTGACCTTTACAGTCACTAGATCTCAGCAGAATTGAAGATTCTGGACTGACAGCGTCTCCTCCACCATCACCAAAACGACAAAGGAGGAATTAGCTTTTGGAGGAATGATGTTTCTTCTTTTCAGTAGAGTTTCTGAGACTAAAAACCAAGGAACCGACTAAGGAACAATGAAGCTGTTCTGGCAAAATGTGGTTGCCCAACACCTTACTAAGACACTTTGGGTTGATCTTTCCCTCAATTTGCCACCCACTTGCATTTACAGTGGCTGTCTAGTGTGAAGGCCCTGTTTAAAGCCACTAAGTACAAGTATTGATTGATTTAGTTGCAAATAATTTCTCCTAATTTGACTGAATCAGGATCCTTGTCACTGCTACCTCATGCTGATCTGGACATTTTTGCGACTTAGGTGCATTTAGCAGGAAACATATTTACCATATTAGCACAATAACTTATATGGCTCTATCTGTCAAACAACTCAACACACAACATTCAGGATTTTGGAACGGACTGAAATGTCTCCGCTGCCATGACTTACTCACATGTTTGACACAACGTGTGACCACAAACCATGTGGGTTTCAGTGGAATTTGCTGCATCTCTGTCTGCATGTATAATTGTGTATAACCTCACAGTTGATTGCAAATGCCACGAGGTCAACATGGGCGAATGTGTTTTGCCTGTCTGCATGCAGTGTGGTTGCAGAAATGAGTACAGCAGCGCATGTAGCATCGAGAGTCACTCACCTCAAAAACCCAACAGTAGAAAGCTTCCGTGCTAGAAAGTGAGACAGGCAGCTGTTGCACACTGTAGGAATTCCCACTCACTTCAGTATAACTTAAAGATTTTCCTGTTGTGTGGGTTTTGTTTTAAGATCCATGACATTTTCTATTTCGGTGGATACTTTTGGACTTACATAGGCTTAATCTGAACTGAATAGTTCATACACACTGACTCAGAAATGTTATCGGCTACTCTGTCACCCTTTTATGGTTTCAACAAATAAACTAAAATCTAGCCGGTGAAGTGGTCTGTGTAAAAAAGCACCAACCAATGCTTGTTGATCCCTCTAAAAAAAAACCTTAACTAATGATAGAATGACTGTCACTGATCATAATAATTAAGATGTTCTGAGATCCAGATATCACAGGTGCATGCATTACAAGTGTTTTCCACATAGTAATTTGAAATGCAAACATTAAAAGTATACAAAGACCACATCCTATTACAGGGGAAAATGTACTGACACCTTCAGACCACTCGTTATGAGTGTGGAAGGACGAGCGCCGCATTGTGGGAGGAAGTCTTACACTCTACTTTCCAAGCGTGTGCGCATCTGTAGGTGCAGCAAACTTGATTTGCAAGCAGCATAAATGAACGTTGACAGAGTCGGTGGTCTTTAAAAGCGCTTGCAGTGTTGAGCACAAATCATATCTGTTCCAGCTAAAGACACACAATGACAAGTCTCTCCTTCATCTCACTTTTTCTCCTAACCTTCATGGTGTCCACTGCCTCCGCTCAAGGTAAGAACAATAAATACATTTGTATTCATGAGCTTTTAGTTTGTTGGTGTATTATTTCATTTGTCATGATGATGGTGGTAATATGAGAATCTTGTGTTCTTATTCAAAGGTGGGATTGGAAACTGCTGTCGCAAACTTGTAGACAATCAAATCCACCGAGACCGGCTGAAGGAATACTACATAGAAGATTCAGCGTCTTGTCCTTTACATGCAGTGGTGTAAGTCAGAAAAACTAACTTCTCTTCTAGTGATCTATTGTGTTATAACACACTGTATTTCAGAATGAACCACAACGTTTTAAATAATCATCTACTCTTGCTGCAGCATGTTAGTAAATGTCTGTTTATTGTGCTGTGATTTTATAGGTTCACCACAATGAGAGGCAACAGACTTTGCTCTGACCCTGTGAAGCTGTGGACACAGACCAGCATGGCCTATTTGGATGGAAAGAATTGGCAGAAACAACATGTCACCCGAAACAAGCTGCACCACTGACTACACATTCACCCAGAACGTTAGCACTGTTGAAACTAAAGAACCACAGACGTTGAATGTCTTCCTATATCCTACCTTTCCTAATGTTTGTGAACTAATAATGACCTCTATTATATTTGCCTTTTTATGTATGATTTTCTGTTAAATAATGTTTATCTAAACTGTTGCATGAATGTAAATATGTATATAACTTTCACTGTATTTTATTACTAACTGACATTGGCTAATAAAAATGGTCTGAATGCAATGGCTAAAGTTTGTTTATTGGAAGGTTTAAAATAGATTGCTGTCGAGGTGTTTGATAGAGCAGAACTACAATCTGTGTCACAGCATTCTCTCTCCTCATCTTGATTTCTCATCTGTTTTAGTCCTTCATCTCCTTCTAAAGACCACAAAAGATGCAGTGACACTTTGAGAAGAGATGGTCAAGATTCTTGACATGAGATATGAAAGCTTTTACAGACTAGACTGGATTCCTATTTTCAAAATGTTACTTAAGTAGGCACTATAAATGAAATTTACGAAAAAAGTTATAAAACTAAATTAAATGTGCCCAGTGCATAGTAACATCCTCGAAGAGTGTTACTTTATTAGACATTCATTTATTAGATCATCAGCAATGATGCATTATTTAGTAATTACCTTTTTACTGTTCACAAAGCAGAGCTTACTTAAACTTGCTGATATACTATTACTGTAGGCAGTTCAATCTATTACAAAGTGACAAGTATTTCAGATATTTTCTATGTACAGTTTGTAAAGTAGCCAATAACTACGTCTGTAAATGTAACCGAGTGAATGCTTAAAGTGACAAGTGCCTGACATTTACAGTGCACTTATGTGCAGTATTTAAAAAACAAACATATTTTTCACCACTGCCCTCAGCAGTTTTCTTTACCTGGTCCAATTCTTAGTTACATTTTAACATATTTAAATTTAACAAAGAGGAGAATATTTGGCTGTTTGCTGCAGTTTATTTCAAAACACAGCGTGGTGAGTTCTACCTTAATAGAAGCCTGTAAGCTCTGATGTTCGAGTTATAATATTCTCTTCAGCAAACAGATCCATGTTTTTGTAAAATACTGTAATTCCAAAGCATCGATCTGAAATTTTTGCATTTTATACAATAGAAGGTTTTTGTTTTACAACAGTTGTAATATTGGCAAGTGTTTATTCTCTATGATAATGTTTGAAGCTACAAGGTTTCATTACAAGGTGCTACCAGGTGATAGAGAGAAATTATGCTGTATCATGTTTATGCTTTGTGATGAAACATTAAAAAATATACTTATTATGAGAAACATCAGAGCTGCTCTCTAACTGTGTCATTACCTTCTTATTCCACTCTCATGACACAAAACCCCTAAATAAAATGTCAACTCCACCACAAACCTTTCTTTAATTAAAATCTACTCTCCGCTAGTTCTCAGGACCGATAGTGAGTCATTGTCTGCGTTCTCATCTCGATCATTTTCAACAGTAATAGTAGCTGCCATATTCCACCTCCCCTCACTGTGATGCTACCACATGGTGGGCTTCAAGCTGACCAGGTGGAAGCTTTAGGGGCTTTCAGTTAGCATGTTTCCATCATTTAGCGGCAGTAACACTGTGATGTGTCATTCTAAAAAAAGAAAAAAAAAGGTTGTAAAAAGACACTCTTTACTATGTGTGGGCTGAAACAGAAAGTACAGTTCGGTCTCGCTGTGCGCTACAGCTGGAGAAGGTTGAAGGGGCTGAGAGTAAAGGGGGGAGGGGGTTTGAGGTCGGGTCGATGCAACGTTTGCTCAAACCACAGTGCAATGGGTTTTCCCTCTGACTAAATTAGTGGCCCACTTATGTTGCCTTTTATAAGACTGAGCGGTTGGGCATTTGAATGCAAATGTAATTTGCAACTTAAAATGTAAATAAACAAAAGTGTGAGCATAGTATAAGTATGGTTGCTATGTATAGTATGAGCTTAAACCTAGTGGTATAAAACTATTGGTGTGAAGACTTGTTTTATATCAGCGTATCTGTTATTCTTGAGCCAATATTTTATAAAGTGCTGTATAAAACATAGTATAAGATTTAGACAAAGCCCTGTGAAGTCATGTGAAACTATCATTTGGTATGTACGTGTGTGTGTGTGTACGTGTGTGTGTGTGTGTGTGTGTGTGTGTGTGTGTGTGTGTGTGTGTGTGTGTGTGTGTGTGTGTGTGTGTGTGTGTGTGTGTGTGTGTGTGTGTGTGTGTAAATGGTAGGAAGATGACAACAAACTTCTTCCCATTCTTCGGTGTCATCAGACTGATGTGGCGTGGAGCTGAGAGAAACAATGTGAAAGAACATTTTTTCCTCCTGATGGTTTGACCACAAAAAGTCTCCTCTGCATTGTACGTTACGAACAGACACACACGTACCTTATGTCAGAAGAGCTGCATTATATTATACTTGCTTGCTTATTTAAGATTTTGTAGTCACTTTTAATCACAATCATAATCCTGCATCTCTACAAATTACACTTTCTGAAATGCTTTAAACGTTTATAATATGTCGAAATATTTACTGAAAACAACTTCAATGTTGTATTATCTTCCTTTATATGCAATGAAATCCATGCAGGCCTGTTTTGCCTTTAATCCACACATTCAGTCAAGTGAAGAGCTTTGTAAATGCTCCACAATGTTCCCTACTCCTGTCGTGTGTTTGCAAGTAGCAAACTAAGAGTTTCATATTTCAGACTCAGTGTCTCGTATACCTGGAAACACTGTAGATGAGAACAGCGGTGCAAAACCAAAACAATGAGCTGAAAGATGCAAAAATTAGCCATGTCTGATGAATTATTGTAGATTCATCTCTATAACTGGCACCTTTTACATCTCATAGAAGTTTTTTTTCCATTATTAATACAGAAGTACAAAAGTCTTCCTCTAAACTATTATGTCCTTTTCTCTTTCCACCCAGAGGTGTATGCGGTCAGCAGTTTTAATCACATATATTTAGCGTTCCATCCCCACTGAGAGGTTTCATCGCATTGCGTTCAACATTCTAAGAAGAGAGGAAACAGCTCACCTATTAATGTTCTGCTGAGACGGACCACCACAAGCATGCATTTTCACGCATACACCTGCTTGTGTGATCATTCAGGATGTGGTGGTTGTAGTAGAATGGCAGACCCACGGGTTCAGATAAAGCCAAACCCAGCCCTGAAACAGAAAAGCAACAATATCACACAAATAGTGCTCACATTATTCACTCACATTGTTTACTACGCCTCTATTTATCTCTAAATATAGTGTCAATTTGCTGTCTTACTGATTTTACACAGAACAGTTGCTACAAAAAAAATGCTCATTAATATATAATAAAATACATCAAAAATATGTTGCAATTATTAATTTACTTCACTTATAGTAGAAGAACTTGTTCCAACTTCTGCAAAATATATTCTATACTCTAACATTATTCACTGTCACCTGCAGAGCTGTTTTTGTGGCATTTTGTGTGACAGCAAACTGACTGAACAGATGTTGTGATATGCAGAGAAAACATACTGATTCTATAATTGATCATTCTTGAAGGCAGTAAATAATTAGAGCAGTATATAACATTTTCTAATATTCCTCAAAGGAAAATTACCATAATTATCACAGCAATCACAGAGTCTTTTTCTCTGCACATCACATTACCACATCATGGTCTTGGTTTGATGTGGTGCCAAACAAATGCAGGCTCTAATAGACAGTCAGTGGTGACCTGATCACATGCTGGACTTGTGCATTACTAAATCAGCAAACAGACAAAGAATATTATTGCAGACCTTTAACAGAAGTGCTGGTGCAAACATATGATGCAAACATACTGTGCTGCAGGTAGCAACATGCTAGCTGGCTTGACATGTTGTTAGCTGTTGCTTGCTGATGATATTAGCTGGATATTATAGTGAATATAGCCTGCTGTGGAGAGCTGTGCTGAGCATATGGGTGACAGTAAAGAGGGGGTAGTGACGGGATATTGGAACACTTTTCACTTTTCAGCGTTCTTGGTGTCATGTCTAAGTCAGCAGGTATTTAGTGGGTGCAAATCTGTTGAGGTGACGCTTGCACTCCTGCACTCACACACAAATTCGCATTTAAACAGTGTTCTTATCTTTGGTAAGAAAGGTCAAGGGTCGAAATTTAGAAATTATTTTCAATATCAGTTGGATTGCTAAGTACTGACAGGATGAAAGCTGATGTTTCTGGGAAGAATTTACCAAAGTTGTGTCATTTATCTAGAAGCCTCTCTCTCGTTATTTATTTCATCTTGCTTATCAGAGTTACATACTCCGATATTTATTGCCGACCTTAAAGTGGATTAGATGAAGTTCTACATTGTTGCTTTTTCAAGAATCTACACTGTCCCTGCCTTTCTCTCCAGTCAACCCTATCTACTCATGGCAGCTTCAGCATAGCAGCTCACCTACAACTCTGCTCAACCACTGTAAATCTACTTGGCATTACACAGTGGCAAGCTGTAATACTGGAGTCATTCAGCCATACATGTTCGAACCTGAAACTGATTCTGTCGAATGATGATACTGAAAGCCCCACACTGCAAGTAGACAGACTCAATTCCTTTGGTTTGTTATGCATGAAACCGTGGAAGTCTGAATCCATGTGACTGTCACTGAAAAACTGCAGTTTCATGGTGGAAATGCTCCACTGTGGCTTTGACTGCTTACTTGACCCATGATACGTCTTGCAGCATTTATAAAAACACCCCATGGACTTGTAAGCAAGGTGAAAAAAAATTGGTTTCCACCAGAGGAGGCCTTTAATTGATTAACCATGAGAAACTTTCCCTCACCTGACAGAACACTGGATAACATTTAAGGTTCCTTTCAGCTCTCTAACTTTTCAAACTGTGAAATTTTTGACTTCTATAGAAACAGTTTGTGGCTTTCAGAGTGAAGTGTAGAGGAAAGTGATGAGTATCAGTGTATGTGTGCACGCTGCTATGTGTGTTTATAGTTGTTTGTAGTTGTCAGTGATACTGCAGACGTACTTGTTGCATTGTGGGCAGGGCTGTGGTGAATGGACTGTTTCTCATCTTTGTCTTGTGAAAAGTGAACTCATAGTTTCCACTCCCCATTGTGTGGCTGCAGTGACTACCCCCCATAGAGGTAGGTTAGGTGTTAGCAGGGGGAGAGGCAGAAGGGGCTTGTGTTTTATAAAAAGCCAAGATCAAAACTTTAATACTCATAAAGACACGGAGAGCTGCGCTAATTGAACGTACACATCAGGCCTGCCGTGTGAGCAACACTGCGTTTATATCTACCCCAGAAATCAGCGAGATTATATGCTGTGAGTGATACAGGCTGTAAAAGTGCTGAAAGATTCTACGCTGAACCTCTGACGGACAAAGCCAAGGTGTAATTCTGAAGATGCAGTTCGGTCTGGTTTTAGCCGCTCTCCTCTGTTTCACCACATGGGAGACTTTTGCCAATGCAAGTGAGTACTGCAGAAAAGTTGGAGTTTTTGACTGAGGTCTGAATGTTTGTCTCAGTAAAATGAATGGTACCTAATCTGCCTTTTTCTATGTGTGACCTTTTTAGCTCAGGGATCCACGAAAAACTGTTGTCTCGGATGGTCCGACACCAGAGTGCCAATTAGTCGTATTGTGAATTACACCATTCAGCTTGAAGGGATCTGTCCCATGAGAGCAGTTCTGTAAGTGTCTTGCAGTTTCACATTGTACTGAATTTAGCCATATGTAAACTTAAAACAACTATCCCTGTCCACATGTACTCTCCCATGTATATTTTCGCATAATATTTTATATGTCATCCTGCTCAGAGCACTAAAGAAATATATGTCTAATAGATTCAACAACTCCTTCCAGGAAGTGTGCCTGTCATTCTTAAAAATTCAAAAACCAAACTATCAACAGATGTCATTGGAACGACTTTGTACTGTAAAAAAATAGGTTCATAACAAGAACAATAGATTCCTGAGTAACAGGAGAATTTTTGAAATGCCAAATTTCTTACATTGAGCTAAGAAATTTCAAAACCTTAACCAACTATCTGCATGACTAGGTATCAATAAACGTAAGTGAGGATAAACGATTTTGTTCAGACTGTACTGCACCCACCAGCCACATTTCACCTGCCATGCCATTAACAGCTCACCATCAATTTCAGGTTACACACAGTGCTTGGAAAGACACTGTGCTGGGACCCTGAAAGCCGACAGGCAAAAAAAGCTATTGAGAAGGTGAACAAGGACAGAAAAGCGTTGCTCGAGGAGGGACGGAATGAAGAAGGATCCACAAATGACATGACACCAGCAGCATCTATGACACCAGCAGCATCCATGACATCAAAGAATGCATCCAAAAAGAGAGGCAGCAAAGGAAGGAGGAAAACCCTCAGGAGAGGAAGGAAGGGGCAGAGAAAACGTGCCTGAGGAATCACAAGACAAATCAAAGTGACCATGAACAGTCACAAAAACTTACATATCTGCAAAATATTATATATTTTTATTATATTATGACTATATCTTGCTGTGTGTTTATGTGATAGTGTGTGTGTGTTTATGGAAAACAGAAAATCATGTATCTGGAGCTTTTCTACTGTTAGTTGGCAATAAAATATTTTTCAGCCAATTTTGTGTTTGTGTTATAAACAACTGGAACATAATCAGAGCAAGCTGACAAATACAAGGAATCAACTCTGTTTCTTAGTAACTGCATGTTAGTAGACCTCATTGTGTTCACACACAAATGTCAGGAACAAACATGCAGAAAGGAAACCAACACAGACATACCCATAGACAGCGATAACAATCTAGATAAATAGAAACATCACAGCAACTGTTTAATATCGCAAGCCTATTAACAACAGTGCAAGTAGCATTGTTATGCAGTACTTGTACAGTTGTGTGCGAGTACCCAAAACAGCTGGGTAACCATTTCTATTGGAACCCAGTATTTTGTTTGGCGCTGTGGTCCATCATCCCTTCTTATAGAGCTTCACTAGTCTTACAAATACTACTGAAGCCTCACACATTTGCTGCATCGTTGAATGCCAACCTCACCACATTAAACAGTATACTCTGCAGCAAGCCAGAGATTTATAGTGTACACGCATCAGCTTACGCCAAAGTACAACAGAACTTCTTATTAATGGAGCTGCACATCCATAATACATTCACTCAGGTGGTTAAAATCATCTTTGGATCCGTCTCATGATTTAATCGGTGTGTGGAAAACTTTTTTATTCATGTACTGGTTTCACATCAGCACTCACAACTACTTCAACTGAAATTAATTAGTTAAACTGGGATTGTTGATCAGTGGATTCAGTCCCAAAAGACTAAAGTAGATCTGCAAGAATCATATCTGTATTTGTGTGTGTGATATAGTCTTGGTTGGGCTCTAACTAGAACATGGAATCCTGTGAGATGACCTTATATAATTCCTTATATACTAATGCCAAACTTCAATCTAATTCACTTTCAGGGGTAGAAAAGAAAAGAAGTTACCCTCTGGCTCATAATTCAAAGACAGATACGTTAAGAAATTACAGTTTTATCGATTTTGTAAAAGAACTGCAGAAGTGTCACCAAACTGTTATTAGAATGTTTAAAAATGCATCAAAACTTGCTGCTACATTAAAATAAAATCCCAAATGAACACAAAAAACAGTTTTATACGGGACTTACACTGTTTGCTGCTTTCACTTTCAGAATGAGTGAAAACACCTGTGCATGACCTTTGATGAAAGGGATGGTAGTGTTTGATGGAGACAAGACAGTTTTATTTCTGTGCCACATGACCACATCCAAGAAGAAAGGCATAAAAACTGAATGGAGCGAGGAAATAGTAGTTTAAGGGCTCACATAGAGCACAGATTGGGCATGAATAGTGTGTCCAGAAGGTGGTACGTGTCAGTGCTGGAGTTTTAACACGGCATTCACCCAAGCAGCCAGGCAAACCCACAATAAAATGGACTCAATTTATAGTTTAAAATGACAGAAAGAGAGGATGGATTAAAAAAAAACAACAGGAAGAGAGTGAATGGGATATACAGAAGGGGTGAAGGTGAGAGATAAACAGCAGCTCAGAGAGGATCCATTGAAATCCATTAAAGAGAATGTTGAAGAAAAACTGACAGACAAGTGAGAATCAGAGGAGAAGACAGGAGAGAGTGGAAACCTTCAGTATCTGCAGCCTGATGATCCTCAGCACATCATTATACCGGCGCTGCAATGACAACAAAAGCAAACAGCTGATTGGCTGCCCACCTGTTGTCAGGATGGAGGGCAAATATTGGCTTCGTGCCCTTGACTGCTTCACTCAGCAAATCCCAAAGCACACAAACAGCTGTCGTCCCAAATGTCCAATCATTAAAGTCAGTGAAAACTTGACTGGTGTATCACCAAGCACAAAAACCATACATATACACACAGTGGAGAGCATACTATATCCACAAACCCACACAAACAAGCAGACACACACATAACGACCTGCCTGTACCGATGTACTCTGCACTCTTATATACACACACATTTCTCCACACCTAATATCCTAGACTCATCATTATCACCTCTGTGGCAACCTGTTTGTCAGAGGAGAAATGCCTTACTGGATTATTCATTCCTCTCTTATTCATTAGTTGTTGTCCTGGGTAGCAGCCAGGGCTGCTGGTTGGCTGACAGCGTGGCTGATAGGAATTCGTCTCCTGATAAAGCAAGAGAGTGGAACGTAGCGTCGCAGGAAATTACAATCAATACTGACTCTCATATCCTCATCCGATATCGACCGCAAATGGCAATGAGAAGCACATTGTCGAGCCCCTATACATGGACACGAGGGCATGCTTAAACACATTTACATATGTGCATACACGGGGCTGTAAAAAAAAACTACACTACCCCACATCATCAGCATGTGAGAAATGGAATCAGGAAAACCAAACTCCCCTGCCTCAAACCACTACTTTCTGTTCACATTGTATACATTAACACCTACTCCTGCATGAGTCACACACCCTAAATCGTGGCTGTGTGACCTTACTTACAGCCGATATGGGACTTGTAGGATCAGGCTTAATCAGAAAAGAATGTTTCGTGATATGAAACACATCAATAGTTACTGCACAGCTTAAAGCAGATAACACACACCTACAGGTGGAGACACAACGTGAGTGGCATGTGGCAAATGAGACCAGTAATTAAAGGACTGTCTCATCAGATGGATATATTTAACTGTGTCTGCTCTCCCTGTTTAATAAAGGATCTGCTCCTGTCAGATCAAGCTTTAATTTCATCCTTTATCCAACACTGAGGGAAATGTTATTGATTCATTCTGGAAGATAAAGATATGTGGCTTTCTCATCTTTTTTTGTTGGAAATACTACAATCAGATAGACATCTCCTTTCCTGTTCATCTCCAGCTCGTTTCAAGTGAGAACAAACAGACAGAAAACTTCCATAAAGGGCTGCAACAAGGAGCTATATGTCTGGGTTTGGGTCTGAAAGATGTTGGTGCCTCAGTGCTACAAGCACAGTGGCTGTCTGGGGATGGACTGTTGGAAAGAGCAGTACACTCCAGGTCATTCTTAGAGCTGCAGAAGTGAGCAGAGATGTTTTTGATCTGTAACAGTGGAGCCATACACACCGATCAATACGCCGACCTTTCTCAGACTGATTGCATGATGTTCTGCTTTGCCCCCCAGCACCAGCACCCACCAGAGGTCCATCAACCATTGTTATTCTCTGCTCCAAATATGTATGACCAATTCTCTTCTTTTATCTTACTGTGGGACTTATATTGTGTTTGCTTCTTTCATTTTATCTCTGTCTTGTCTTCACACACACACAGGCTGAAAAAAGTTATAAAAATTATATAAATGCCGAAATTAAACCAGCGAGAGGTTGATCCTCAGCAAATGAGGGTCTTTGACCTGCTCCCCAGGGCCTCCATGGATAGATATTGTGTATTTCTATTCAATACCAGGGGATGAACAGAAATCCCACTTGGAGTTGAGAAACGTCATTTACTTCCCAATTAATATTTCAATTAACTAAGTAATTCGCAATTCATTTCCTGAAACCAGTGGGGTTGAAATGAAGCTGACCCCTTGCCCCGGTATCAATCTCTCTCACATTGACCCCTTCACATAAAGCTTCAATTGTGGATCAACCGTCCATTTAGGCAAAGCGTCAATAATCGACTTAAACTGGGGGCTGTATTACCATAGACATTAGCATAGACATTGCTCTCGTGGCTCCGAGGTGATTTGAATGTCTGTGAGAGGGGCTGACCCGCCCTGTGCCTCTGGCTCACGGTCCAGGGGACGCAGGAGCGCAAAGACTAATCAATAAGCGCTTTAATTACAACGGCCCTCTGCCTGCAGTTCTTCACGGTTGGGAGACGCGCAATGCCACAGCTGATCCAGCACGATCATTTCAGATGGAGTGGGTTTTCATCGCTTCAGTAACCTGTCTCTTTTTGGCCAGTGCTATTATAGACAGCAAATTGTCCACTCCTCCTCACAGATTTGGTAAAATGGGCCCATTAGAAGGGAGGTGGGGGTGCATTTTCTTTTCTTTTTCTTCTGTTACTGTTTTGTGTTGTTAATGGGGATTGGCCTAGTTTCTTCTGTAACATTTCCAACAGTATTCATCTAGAAATAACATTTGTTGCTGTTGATAGACTGTATTGCTATAATAAGGACAATAAGGAAAAAAAAACAATACTAGCTGAGAAAGGACTTACATTATTTCTTGATTTTGCAAGTCTTTTGTCCTCCAGAGGATGCCAGTGTTGAAATCTAGTTTTATTATCCATAATGTTGCAGCTTCTCATGTGGTGCACATTTACAAACAAGAAAAGCACTCAGAGAGTGCAGTACTCTGCCAATGCTGCTCAGTCGTATCATTTCCAATTGCTGAAATCTTGACAAAAGTTGTGGCAGAAATAACGTCACTATAGAATGTGGCCATTTAATATAGATGTACCCACAAACAAAATGACCTTGCACTGAGCACAGGCGTGTGTTATGCATGTGTACATTGTGTATGGATACCAAATCGCGTGACCTAAATATGTAGCGGGCGGCAGGAATTGATAAGACTCAGAAACACTCCCACAATTTAAACACTTGTTCCTTGTATAATTTCGGACGGTTAAGTCCCGATAGGTCCGCAACAGTCAAATTTTAGCAGGATCGCAATCATTTGATCGTCAGCAGGCAGCTGATGTAGCGTTCACTTGTAGTTCACTTGTATAGTTACAGCGACGCCATGCCGCTATCTCACAACAATACAGAAATCTTTAACAATTCTGTGGATCCAGACTACAAGCTGCACCACTGCAAAAATCTAATCCCTTGGTCCTTGTGTTATTTCTGATCTTCCCTGAAAATTTCATCCAAATCTGTCAGTCGGTTTTTGAGTAATGTTGCTAACAGATAGACAGACAGACAAATCAACGCCGATCGTCACATGACTCTGCCAAGGCTCCGCCTCCTTGACGGATTATTAAAATTGATGAAGTGCCTCAACCCAGCACGTAGGAAGAAGTTGGGCAGGCAGGGGGAACAGCTACTGGCTGGTTTTGGGGGTTTTGGTGTGGAATTTATATATCACATAATACATACACAACTAAATTTTGCCCGACAACATACAATTTGAGTGCATTTACCATTTAAAAAATGTGAACTTAAAGACTTCCATACAGGCTCTACGAGTTTCTTTGCTTTTTTTCCATTAGGGAAATTTTAATCTTGAATAGATGTGAATGTGTATTAGTAGAGTTCAGTTCAGTTTTCAAATCTACTCTCCTTCCAAAGGTGAGAAGAAAATCAGGACTGTATGACACGCATTAACATTAACAGAAATGACTTGCTTCGCTGCCGTACTGAACCTGAATGTGACTTTTGTGGATCTTACAGAAGATGTACAATAGTTTGTATCGTAACAAAGTATTAATATTTTTCATATATACATTTTTATGCTTTTTTGCTTCCTCAGAGTGTCCAACTGACCTTAAATCAAGACTTACAAAACCACCTCCATCTGTTGTCTCTTTTTCTTTCCGTTGTTATAAGTCTGACCACGTTGTAATCATCCAATAACAGAATGAAAACATGCAGGACTCATGCTAATTTTTAAATTCTGGAGATTTCTTATATGAAAAAGAAACTATTTAAAGGGCATTATGAATCATCACCAACAGACTGCTTCTCCACTGAAATGGAACTTGACGTAAACACATATGAGACAGCACAGCGCTCAGTCCTCAATCTTCTTTTCACTTTTCTTACTTATTCGCTCTACACGACTGATGAACACAGTGATCTACACTTCTGATATCCCTCTCTGCAGTTTCCTTTGTGGGCCTTCATATGGGTGCGCTAGATGGCGTACTTTCCCTGCAGAGAGACAACCAGCAGCTTGACAGCCTCTGAGAGAGTCATCCAAATTTAGCCCAGTAGTCTATTGTGGCAAAAATACAACCACTGCAACCCCTAGGCTATAGCTGACATTATTCTGCTCTTCATGGCAATACAATAAACTGTGAGGCCAAAAAGATAAAATGCCAGTTGGCTCTGAATAATTTAGACATCCCAGTCTGGATAATACAGTGCTAAAACATAGGCTACTAGTTTGGTATTATACCAAAAAAATGTTGAAAAATCTGCTGTGCATGTTTTTGCTCTGGTTTTCGGATCTGATCGACAGTCATTTGTCTCTCTCCGGTGCTGGCGTTTCTAATGAGGCTGTGCTTGAGCAACATTATTAGAGGAGGATCAAAGAGCACAAGTCCCTTTCAGACCACCAGAGCTCATTCATAACTCACTGCAGCAAGGTCTCCCTCTCCCTTCGTCCTCTCTTTATTTGTCTGCTTTGATCATACAGTCCATTCAGTCCATATCTTATCCCCTCGCTTCTTCTTTATCTCTTTTAGCGAACATGCTTTCTAGCATTCCATCTGTTAAGCACATGTCACATGATTGCCCCTTTCATCCCCCAACCACCACCACTTTTTTGTTTTTCTGCCCACGTAGTCGTCCCACCCTTCAAAACTTTCTTCGTACAGCCCTCTCTTCCCCCTGTGACACCCCACCATTTGTTCCTCTGTTAGGTTAAGCAGGGTCATATCAAAGCTTTAATCCCTAAATATGTGTGTGTGTGTGTGTGTGTGTTAGTGTGTGTGTGTGTGTGTGTGTGTGTGTGTGTGTGTGTGTGTGTGTGTGTGTATGTGTGTGTGTGTGTGTGTGTGTGTGTGTGTGTGTGTGTGTGTGCACGTGCACGAGGAAGCGCGGTGCCTCCTGCTTGAGCTAGATTATTCCAAGTTCCTGACCTCTGGGTGGTGAGAGGGGCCTGTGTTTGAAAACACAGGCACTTGTCTTTGTCTCTTGAACCCAGCAGGGGAGCTCAGTTTGGGGCCTCTGTTGTCAGGCGAGTCCACGGATGCACTCGGCCTGCTCTGGAGCTGCCGGTCTGTCCTCTGATCCTCGCCGCCGCCATCTTAATATTAATATGCCGTGAATGAGCAGACAGCTGGTTGAGCAGGCAAACACTCCCTGGACACATGCTCCAGCACACACACACACACACACACACACACACACACACACACACACACACACACACACACACACACACACACACACACACACACACACACACACACACACACACACACAAACACACAGAGAGAGAACAAGAGGATGAGTTTGGCTTGCAAGCAAAAACATTGATCATGAGTCCCCTAACTGTGAGTCAATCTGGCCCCGATAGCCATTCAAGTGTATCTGCTTGATCTGATGTTTCCCGATAAGAGAAATTCCTCCCAGGGTGTGTGTGTGTGTGTGTGTGTAAGCGATATTGATTACTGAGTGACATGGTGGTATCGATCCCAAGCAGCTGCTAAGAGTTTAAATGAGGCCTATAGCATATCATTAAATTGCTATGATAATGTCAAAGGAGACACCAGTAAAGTGTTTCTCCATATATGCCCCCTCTGGACAAAGGTAAATCTATGTGTACATGTTGCTTTCTCATCTTGCTGTCACTGTAAATGAATCTATTGAAGAGGTTAGAGGTTGTTTGGCCAGAGGTAAGGAAGCACTGCTGATTAGGGTACAATGGCCTCAACCTTACAGGAGCAGAGGATCAGCGTACTCTGACTTCTAAGTCAGAGACTTCTACATTTCTATCATGCATTTAATCAAAAAATAAATAAATAAATAGCACACACAAACAAGAGAAACTCAAAGCCACCCTGAGAATCTCTTCCTGCAGAGCTTTCAATGGCTCTGTGTTTGTTTGTGGCAGATTTTTGTGCACAGGATCAATATCTTTTCTTCTTTTGATGTTTTATCTCTTAGCTAATTTTCTTAAAGATGCAACAATTCTGTAAATGAAGATTCAATTGCAGGAAAATGCCTTTAAAGTTTCCTCTTGGAAAGCACTTCACTCCTTTTTCATTAGTACCATAAAAGCTTATATTTGTAACTGTCATTATTATCATTACTATTGCAATCTTCATCGCAGTATCCCACCCTGCCAGGATTAGCTGGTAAGTCTGGCTTACAAAAGCAGTATGTGTATCAACTTTTATGACAACATATCTAGTGCTTGTCAAGACAATTCTCTCAAATTTGATGGAAAGATAACAAATAGATCAGTTTGCCTCAGACTGAGATATATCAATGTGAGACAAACTGATGGACTGACAGATGAACAATGTCATCTATAGCAGGAGTAAGTAAGTGACCTGTCAGGATGAATATGTTTGCTGTCTGTTCATGTTGAACCTTCCATTTATGCCAGATGGATGAAGTGTTTTAATGCATTTTAGCCCTTATTCGATAGAGAAGAGTAGTGAGCCTACATAAATTCAGAGAGAGGGAGGATGACATGCAACAGAACATGCAGAATTGATCTGGAAACTTCCATCGTGACACTCCAGGATGGATTATTCTTCCATCTGTTTGGTTTGAGGAGCACTATAAATGATCCTGGCTGTATGCAAATGTACCTAACTACATGCAGGTTTCAAAAAGCCAAAGATAATTCCATGCAAGCATTTACAGAAACCCTCTGAAACTATGAATGTAATAGGAGTCCGTTTTCACTGGGTGGTCTAGATAATATTTCTGTAGTTATGCAGAGTGTCAGCACTGAAAAGCATCAAGCTCCCACTTCATACAACTCTGTGTGACTGTAGTAATTCCAGAGAAAGCATTCAAGGCCACTACAGTGCTGTTGTCACTGAGGAAAAGGTCTTTGTGTTTCCATTCACTTTGAACATTCAGGGCAAGGACATTTTTACACTTGGTTATACTGAGGAACACACACACATCTAAATACACTTCCAGGAGGCAGAGGTGCTGTGGTTATGAGCTGTGTTACCACAGGTAATGTGATCACGGCACAGACAGAATGATGTGTTTATATCGTCAAGAGTGAGACAGGAAGGAGGGAAGGATAAGGGGGACGCATACGGGAGGACAAACATGGTTTTAAAAAGTGCTAGAGGATTTAAAACAGTGGCAGACAGGAAAAGGTTGTAAAAAGAAAAGATACAGCAAGACAGAGGGAGGGAGAGTGAGAAAAAAGAATAACAGAGGATGATAAATGATGAGAATGAGAGGAGAGGACATGAAGAGGAGGTAGTCTCACTGTCAATCAGATTATGAACCAGTCATTTGACAGAGAATCGCTTTGACCTGAAACCTGGCGGATCACATTCGCTCCTGCACACATAGACACATTCACAGACGCACTCAGCATCGTTTCCACACAGCTGCATGGAGATAAATGTGTCTCACTCGCATCCAGTCTGGTGTTAAGTGCACGTATTAGGACGTATCAGCATTCATGCATGTGTTGTGTGTGTGTGTGTGTGTGTGCGTGTGTCTGAGTGTAAGTAAGTGAATGAGTAATGAGTGAGTGATGGATGGACGATAATGCACATTTGCCCTCTCTCACGAGGGCTCCAAGTGCTTAGATGTCTAGTCTGGCTCACACATACACTCACATCAAATTGTGTTTGATAAGACAGCTTTCTCCCTCATTCATTGTGCACCCTACATGAACGCTTCCTTTGCTGCTTCCTTCTTGTATTTACCTTTCGCGACATTTATCTCCTCCTCTGTCCCGTATCTCGAACCTCTCTGATTTTCCCTCTCCCTCTCTCTCTATCTGTCTGTCTCACTCTTGTTGCCTGATTCTTAGTAATGGAGCTAATTTGTTTAGCACACAGAGAGTGTCTGTCCATTAGCGCAGGCCTGTTCGTGCCAAGGGAGCTGGTGACAAATCACTCCAACGTGCGTATCTGCTCTGTGTACATAATTGCAACTGTATGTGTGTGTGTGAAGAAAAAGTGAAAGAAACTGTGCTTCTTGTGTCTATTTACAGTTTAATAAGACATGAATCAATTAGATTTTAACTTTGAATCAAATATTATGTGACGTGAACAGGCATGTGCAGCTTGGAGTCCTTGCTTTCTGCAAGACTCCAAAAGACATTTAGAGGTAGACAGACTTTCTCCACACCTGCACTTCACTTTATTGAATCAAGTCAGCACAGCAGGAAATTTGACTGGCTCTCTATTAAGTGAAAATGTAATAATGTTGGGTAGCCTTCTGCTTTTGCTCCTTACTACCTTTAAGTGCACAGAAGTGACTTAACGCAGCTCCAATTCCTGACAGACGCCATGCTGCTATGTTTAGTTACTGCGCACTGGTGTCATTTTCTTAAAATATCAAATATTTACTTTACTTTTTCTTTCAGTTAGTGAGGCTTGGTGGTGCAGTGGTTAACGATGGCACCTTCCAGGAAGAAGGATCTGGGTTTGAAGCTGCTGGTCAGCTGGATTCTTTCTGTGTGGAGTTTAAGATTTCTCCAGGTACTCCAGCTTTCTGTCACAGTGCAAAGTTACGCATGCTGGGTTAATTAGCGATCCTAACTTGGCTGTAGGTGTGAGTGTGAACGGTTGTCGTCTTTCTCTCGGTTAGCCCTGTGATGAACCATATAGGATCCAGTCCTCTGCAACCCTCTAGAGGGTAAAGCGAGTATAGCTTAAGGATGAATCAATTACTTTGTTTTATTGTTTTCAGTTTAGTTTGAGATTTTTTGTTAACGTTTATTTTACTTTTATTGTAGTTTCAGTCTATGTGTAGGTATGGCTCAAACACTAGAATTATGTCCATATACTAAAATTTGGTCCCAAAAAAGGGCAAAACTGTTAAATGTCAGTTGACCCCCAGTATGCTGCAAAACACAATTTATCCTTTTAAACACCCACACTGTAAAACAAACAAAACAAATAAGCAAAAAAAAAAAAAAAAACACAAAAAGACGCTAATATTCCAGCTGGTGGGGTGGCTAAAAATACTGCAAAAATAATTTAAAATAAACATCTCATTAAAATATAATAATTTTCCATGACTGAAATACATAGGCTTTTCATTGTTTAATGACCTTTATGTACATGTGTAAAAAACAATAAAAATGACCTAATACATAAATATTTTTCCTCCTTTTCTGTTAATTGTCAGCATTTGTACTCAGATTTAGAAATATATTCATGGTAATACACTCGAATGTCACAGGAAATATTTATGATATTCTGATGAATTTGGAAATGTATTTTAACAATCTGTATACACACACACACACACACACACACACACACACACACACACACACGCACACACACACACACAACCGTTCAAAAGTTTGGGGTCACCCAGGCAATTTCATGTTTTCCATGAAACCTCACACTTTTATTCATGTGTTAACATAATTCCACAAGGGTTTTCTAATCATCAATTAGCCTTTCAACACCATTAGCTAACACAATGTAGCATTAGAACACAGGAGTGATGGTTGCTGGAAATGTTCCTCTGTACTCCTATGGAGATATTCTATTAAAAATCAGTTGTTTCCAGCTAGAATAATCATTTACCACATTAACAATGTCTAGTATTTCTCATTAATTTAATGTTATCGTCACTGAAAAAAATGTTGTTTTTTTTTTTTCAAAAATAAGGACATTTCTAAGGGACCTCAAACTTTTGAACGGTACTGTATCTATAAACAAGTTTGCTAAAACACAATCAGTTTTTAAGGTCAGTCACAGGTACAGGTTATTTTATGCTACATCAAGATTCATAGTCTATTTCCATAACATTATTAATGCTATAAGAAATTTCAGACATTCAGACAATCTAAACATGCACATCATTTCATATACTGAGAAAACAGTTTTTGTCAACTATAAGGTTTCACATTTTGGATAAAGGCAGTTTAAATTTCCCACAGACTGGTCCTGTGGAAGTTTGTCTTAATAACAGCAACAACAGACCTTTTTCACAGAAGAACAACAGCACAGCACAACTGATAATGATAAAAAACCAACTGCATTCCATTTAGGAGAGCTAGTATCAGAGTCTGAGCATGCTGGCTCACTGCCATTCTTCCTACAGCACCATTGTTAATGACATTTGTTCTACTTCTGTTTTCCTGCTATGACAAATAAAAACATCTCTGCTGGTAAAAATCGCTTATGAGCTCCTTCAGTGCTTCTTTTGGGGGGGGAAGTATGAAAACCATGAGTGTTACTAACAACATGTATTACAGCTCTGTTCTATTCAAGCAAATGACAATATTTGCACGTTCCTCTTTCTCAGGAACCTAGTTATCCATATTCCTGATTAAATTATCATTACAGCACACAAGTTTCTGGCTGTCTGTGTTAAAGTGCTTCGCTTCCCAACATCTTAACCACCACTTATTTCTGTGCCAACGCTGTTTACAAACTATTTAGAGTGAATAAAGGAGAGTTTCTGCCTGAAATGGTTCTTGATCAGATTAACAACAGAAACTAAGAGTGACAAACTGATTTTTCCATGAATAATGTACTTACTTCAGCATGTTGATAATAATTACACATTTTATTATCCTCTTTTTTTGGTTCTCTAAGACCTGCATGAGTTGAAGACACAACTGAACCCACGGCAGCAAATGATCAGAAACCGAGATAAGAGACCTCCGGGAAGCATACCCTGATCAAGACAAGGATAAGAGCCTTGCAACTCGAAAAACCTGATCATAACAAGGATACTCCTGCCCATGTTTATCTGGACATAAATATCTCTGTCATTCCTCCTGGGCAACATGTATGGTCTCAGGATAGAATATGTAGCAACATGGAATTCGGTCATCCTCAATTTTATTATCTATTTTTGTGTCAAAATGTCTTCCATGAAACTGGAATATTGCTTATTAGTCTAAACCTTCCCTGTCTGAGGAAAAATAATGACCATTAAAAGTCATATTTGCCTCCACAGGTTGTGTTCCATCCCTGCATATACTGAAAACAGCTGTACAAAAGAGTAACAGTCACTGAGGAATCAGCGGCTCAAAGGACCAGAAACCTGATGACAGCAGTTCTAAGTGATCCATATGTATGACAGCAAAGTCTAAATCGCTTTTCATATTCTGCTTGATCTCCGCCACTCTATCCATATAAGGCATTAGGCGAGCAAGAAATGATGGAGCTTCGAGTTGGGCATCTCTCCGTCCTGTCTTTGCCAACAGACTGTCACAGTTTGGGCATGCTCCAATTCATCATGATGACTCCATCTTTCCTTTTATCCATCCATCCCTCTCTCTTTTAACGTCTTTGATATGATGCGACACTGGCAGGAGCGAATAACATAAACCTCCCGACTTGATAACATTAATTTTGCAGCCGACATAAAGACAGATATTTGCCTTTACGAGGAGGGGGGAGGGTTTTGCGAATGACCATTTTCTGGTATTCAAATTATTGTTCCTCTAATCTCCACAAGTGAATCTGCATGTTTTCTCATCATTGGCTAATAGGTCAGCTCCAGCGGGAACGTGATACAGGAAGGCAAGGTCAGTTTTCATTGATTGTTAAATCGTTCCTCTGTTTGAGAAGGACATGATTGAGATGGTAAGACACTGACTGCTCTTCCCCAGCAGACTTACGGTAAATATCCTTTCTCTGGGCTCAGCTACTGTATATGCCAGACAACATTCACTTTGCCTACGAGTCAGCAGTTACTCAACGCGCGTGAGTGTGTGTGTGTGTGTGTGTGTGTGTGTGTGTGTTAGAGTGTGTGTGTCTGTGAGTGTGTAGTAGTGGATGCACTCAATAATTTGGTCGGCAGCTACCAAAAAAACAATCAGGTGTACAAGTACAGGCCAAATGAGAAGACACTTGGAACAGTGTGAAAATCCTCCTCTCTGCCTTTCTATTTGTCTGTCTGTCTGTCTGTCTGTCTGTTTGCCTCTCTGTCTGCAAAGCTGGCGTCAGTCTCAAGGAGATCCTCCTTCTCTCTCCTGCTCCCTTTTTGTGGGCCGAGCTGGCAGACACAAGCAGATTTTCCTCCCTGAATAGCTGTTTTTATCTCTTTCTCCCTCCCTCTGTCCCACAGTCTCTTCCTCCCTCTATCTCTCTGGCTGAATGGCTGTCTGGACTGAGTTAAAGGTTTTTTTCGGGGGGCTTCAGAGGCCTGATGTTGAGATATTTTGGCACGCTATCTATGAACTTACATACATTTAGGATCGGCGGCTTGAGTAAAAATCCCTCCTGGGTGTGTTAGTGTTAAAGCCCCAGCTAAGGTGCACTGCATCATAAAATGAACAAGTAAGCTGGAGATACGGAAGGATATATCTGGGTTTAGGGAGAATGGTTGTGTTTTTGCAGATAGGGGCCTCGGATGCTGCAGGGTGGGGGGATGCTGAAGGAGCTCTCGACTCGCGTATGCAACCGAGACAGTGAGACGTACGGGGGCAGGGAGGGCTTTGTGCACCAGCCCTTTCCCACACTCCCTTTCACCTTTTGTTGTATGGCAGCACCAGGGCTCTGACATGACGAATCGCTCTGCCTGCTTAACTGAGACGGTGGCGGTAGGAAAGTAATAGAAGTGAGGTGGAATGATGTCTGTATAAGTGCATAAATATATCAGCATATACCCATATATACAGTATGTGTGTGTGTGCGCTTGTTATTTGTCTTTGGTACCTGAAACCACCTCTCCCTCCCATTCCCAGACTTGCAATTCTCTACAAGTTTGTCACCGATCTGGAGCTGAAAACTCGCTCAGTGCTTCAACCTCTTCATGAGCAGATTCCACAGTGGATGAGCCAGACAACAGCCACACACACACACACTAACACACATGCTCATATGCACACACATGCCTCTGCCCAAATGCCAGCACCAAGCTGTTGCCCATAAAGCGTTCAGGCTGTCACAATAGAGACATTACCACATGAGTGAGTGGCTTTGAATAGGGCTAAGGGTGTGTGTGTATATAAAGTGTGGTGGCTGAGGGGGGAGTTCCTGGCAAGGCAGACGACCCTGTCATCACCTCTGAACCTTGTCAGACAAGTGATCGCCACCAATGGCACATGCATGCAGCACGCACACACTTGTGCACGCTGCCGCTGCGTCGCCTGGTGTGCTTATCCAAGTTTATAACTGTCCTTTATTAGAGAAGAAGCTCTGACTCTGCGCAATGTGTTTATTTGTTAGTGAGGGAATAACAAACAGAAATAGGTTACTTGGTTAGAGAACCACTGTGGAGAAAGTGAAAGGCTGATCCAGAGAGGCCAAGCAGGGTGAGGAGGTGAAACTAGAGGTCAAAAGAGGAGGATAAACGAATGAAAGAAGAAATTCTTTGAAGATAGATTAAATGTTAGGAAGAAATCAGTGCTTCCTTGTGGAAATGAATCTGCAGAAGGACCGAGGCAGATAAAGTTATGAGCACAAAGGCATAAGGAAACACATGACACATATCGAATGCTTGCTAGGCTACTGTCACTCAGCTCTGTCAGCGAATTGTCACTGCATGTGTTTGTGTAGCCTTGAAATGTCATTATGCAAAACCAGTCTCTTCCACAAGGTATTGCAGGCTGTGTGTGTGTGTGTGTGTGTGTGTGTGTGTGTGTGTGTGTGTGTGTGTGTGTGTGTGTGTGTGTTTGGGTGCATGCATGCATGTGTGTGGTGAAGGGAATGACAAGGGTTTAAGGGGCCGTGTCACTCTGTCGCCGCTGGAATGCATGACAGCAATGTTTTGTCACCGCATGGATGAATGCAGCATCATGGCAGCAGAAGAAGAAGGAGAAGAGGAGAAAGAAGGAAGAAGTGAGCATAGAGGGAGGAGAAGAAAAGAGGAGTAGTAGTTTTTTTTTCTTCCCCCCACACTCAATGAGGAAATTAGGTCATCCAAGTAAAGCCATTGCAGGGAACAAATCATCATCATAATTGGACCCTTAACAAATGTGTGGAGGTGGCTGCTTCACACACACACAAGGAAAAAAACACAAAATCACACTTATATAGCTATACACATGGCCGGGAGGGGGTAAAACAGAATTTCAGCATAAATCAGGGTATGTCTGACAGTTTTATAGCTCTTTCAGGAGCCTCATTTGGGACGGAAGCGTGATAGAAGAACGTTACTCGTGGCAAATATAATTGTGGTCACGATCTTTCCATAAATCATGGCATGGTAACGCTGTATTTTGCTTGGTGGCTGCTGGGGGGAGAAAAAAAAAATCCCAGTTCATCAGGTGACCTATGAGAACTCTTTATGCATTCTTTCATTTTTCTCACTGGGCATTCACAGCACAGGAAAAATGCCAAATTAAATATGAAAATGGGCTTAAATTTCTAGACATTAAAGTAGGCACTCAAATGTTAGAATCAAAGAAATAGTCTTACATTCAGACGAATATGGTAATTCTCTCTCTTGCTGAGGGTTAGATGAGAAGAGTGATACTACTCCCATGTCTGTACAGCCAAAAGATGAGTAAAAAGCCTGAAAACATAGAAATGGCGAGCCTGGCTGCATCCAGATGTAATAAAATTCTAATGTTAGCACTTCTAGAGCTCGTCCTTGTTTATAGTCTTTATCCGGAGTTAAGCATACAAGCATGAGAGTGGCATCAGTCTTAACTTGTGGTAGGAAAGCCAGTGGGCATATTTCTTTAAAGCTAAATAAGAAGAAAAAAAATGATTTAAAAAACATTAAATAAAGCCTCCTCTCAGTGTTCTGCTGCTTTAATGAACTGAATGGGTCAAATGAATCATGAGCCTCAGTTAACTGCCAGGAGCAATTTTCTACAAGCCCAATCCCTGTGATTTGTTGGTGGTTTTTCACCGCTTGTACATATGTATGTTAAATCATAATTTATATTCTAATGTACCTTCTGTATCTGTATACACATGCACACACAAAACGTGTCTTTTCCCATCTGGGCCAAAGGTTTCACCACACCAGCTGTGCCAGTGGTCCGTGTTAAAGAAGTGAGAGATTGGAAGGTTGACCTTGCTCACTCTCAGCTCCTCTTCACACATTTCTCATGACAATCTGCACACATTTCTTATTCATGTTTAAAGACAGCCTTCTTGAGACATGCCAAAAGCCACAAATTCACCAGAACACATGCAGCACAAAGCCCACACATACATGTGATATAGGCTGAATAAATCTCCATAAAGTGTCAGATTGAAATCTGTTGTGCGTGTCAGCGTTGTCTGCTGCTGTTAGCATCCAAAGGAACGACATCAACAACTGGGCAAAGACAGAGAGAGAGAGAGACAGCCTCGTGTCACTTATCAAAATAATTGACAATATTTTCTACAGTGAGATGGAAGCGCCTGTCCTGGTGTTATCCAGACTTTGGATTCCAACAACTGGATCACTAATGAGAAAGCTGCCTTTGTTTTGGTTTGTTCTGGCAAGGCATGTTGGTTCTAGGTTTTTTTTTTGAAAAAAATAAATCCTTGAATGACTATCTCACCTGGATGTAGGCGCAATGTGAATCACTTCAGTCCCTGAATGTGGAATATTTTTCGATTTGGCTGGAGGTCATTGTTAAACTAGCTGCATTCCTCTCTAATAGTGTCACTCCTGCAGTATCAGATGTCAACTGATTGCATTTGTTCTACATATAACTGAGCTACAGATTAGATCCAAACTTATCTTTGCAATAAATGCATGTTCTTTAAAATGATCTGCAAACTTAGAGAGAAGTTTGCTTTTGCTGCGTCATTTAAATCCTGTTATTGCATTTAAAGCTCCACTGCTTTTCAATGTGACAGCTTTGGAAGGAAGAGATTCATTTTTATGTCCTTGAAGCACTGACAAATGAATGACGGCGTTACTGCTAACATTCTGTGAGGCTGAATCTTTTGATCAGATGTTTATTTTTTTGCAGTGTAATCTAGTCTCCGCAGGCCTCTACATCACCCCCGGAGCCAGGCGGCTGATTGACAGGCCTTGGCTGACTGGACCCTCCTTCCCAGCTTCTCCTCCTCCTCTCCCTCTCTCTCTCTCCTCGCCTGTCCTCTCCTCTGCTCCCTCTCTCCTCAATCGCAAGGCTGCGCTCACCGACTCGACACCGCCAACAGGGATGCAGCGAGGGCGCAGCGCAGCCTGAAAAATGGCACCACCACGCGTCCTGTGGATCTATCCATCCCTCTCCCTCCTGTCCTCCCTGCTTCTTTTTCACGCGTTGTCGCCGTGCCGAGCCTTACGGAATTACCCGGAGAATGAAGGTGAGTGAAGCCACCTTCAAGTGTGGAGTTGGATGACTTTGGCGGTGCGTTGTTGTTTAAAGGCGGACGAGGGGAGCTCCACATCACCCATCCCGCGGTTCCCACTTTGCCGGGAAAAAGGAGCGCAGCGCAGCGGCGGAGACTCCCGTTAAGTGCTCGGCTCTGGTTATGAATCATGCATAGAGAAAAAGCGGAGAAAGGGGAGTGAGAGAGGCAAAAAAAAAAAAAAAAAAGTGTTCGTCACGTTTTTCTTTTCCCGACATTAAAATTGTATGACAGATACACACGGGCAGACCTTGGCACAGCAGAGAAGGCTGAGGTCGACGTTTCACTTTGTGACATCGGGAAATCCTTCTCATGTGCATGTTATGAATCGGTTCTTGCGTTAAAGTAGCTCAACTTATTATGATTATGCCAAAACAACATTGACATCTCTGTCCAAATCCTTCTTAATTACTGATATCTCCACGATTACGCACTGATAAATGCTGTTTTTATGTGGAGCCTCTTGCTTCTGTGTGCAAATGAGGAGCAGCAATTACATTAAATTTGTCACACGCTGCTGCTGAGCCTCTCTCAGTTATTGTATTAACATCGATGCTCAGCCTGAAATGAGCCAATGAATTTACTTACTAACTACTCCTGACTGTTTGGTGGCCTGAAACATGGGAGCCTGTTTAATGGGAAGTTGGGAAAAAAATGCAGAAACCCCCCTGTGCACAAGTTGTAATTAGTTTATGGAGCAAGTTATTTGAACAGAATTGGAAAAGTGTTTGAATGTCTGACTGGGGATGGTGCAGCTGTCATTTCTGTGAATCATTTCATTCAGTTTCCCACCGAAAACAGCTCCAGTCAGTCATGTTCTGAAGCTCAACAAAGCTTTCCATCTCTATGATTTGTCTTTCATTGATATTTTCTCAGTTTTTTCCTCAATCACTGCCACACAGACTTTTAACTCCAGGCTTACAGAAGACAGATGAAACAGTGGGATGATTCAGTCACACCATGACAGGCCCCACTAAGGTTTTTAATCGGACCTCCTGTTTCTGGCTGACTTAACTGTATAAGCTGTGTGTACATTGTCCTGAATGTATATCACAGCCCCGAGGAGTTCACACAGAACAAAGGCTCTGGAGGTATAGATAGGCAGCCGGAGAGTCAGGAGAGAGTAGAGGAGGAGGAGGAGTGTTCTAACAGCAGGAGACAATGCATGTGAGGGAGACACTAACACACTGCTGAAATATTCATTGAAATGAGCATGAATGATGAAACCAACTGGAAGCCAAAGGAAACTCCTGTTGATTTAGATAAATGCGCAGAGGCATGTGAGGTGCTGCAGATGTTTGTTCACGGATCATGTTGTACTTGAGGATTTTTGAGGTGACCGACGGGTCAGATGAGGTTCTCATTTGCTAATACGCACTTTCCAAACAATGATCCAGATAGTGTGTGTGTGTGTGTGTGTGTGTGTGTGTGTGACTCATTTGGTGTTTTATCCTCCAGTTCAATCCTTGCTGTTTCAGTTTATTGTCATAATTGGCACCTTAAGCCCACTGCCCAGCTTGTGTATACGTGTGTGTGTGTGTGCCAAAGGGACAGTAATCCAATGAAGATATTTTTGTCAACCACTCCATGCTTTGCTTTTACCTTTCGGCCTGCCAGTTTTCCTGCTGCGACCACACACTCAGCTGGGGGATTGCGCTTCTTCATGCCAGTGTGTGTGTCTGTCTCTGTGTCAGTGTGTGTGTGTGTGTGTGTGTGTGTGTGTGTGTGTGTGTGCCTTGTTTTTGCCTATAAGTGTGCATATTCTCCACCCACGCATCTCGGTAGTCGTGTTATTCCAGGAAATCCTCCCTCTGAGTCTGTCTAGTAGCAGAAGCGAGGCTGTCATAAAAGCAGAGATACGACTCTCAAGGCTCAATTAAGAGCACAGTCCTTTGATAGAGCCTGATAGCGTTAGCAGGAAAACAGTGTTAAGCTGTCAACAAGCTTAGTTTACTACCAGAGCTATTGATCTGCTCCAAAATTGTTTGGCATTTACAAGAAACTCAGTTGTGAGGGTGGACCGGCGGTACGGAGTGCTTCAGCGGAATTGATAGAATTGCTTGAAATTGTTGCCATAATTGCTCCTGCACTGGCAACACGGTGGAAATGGGTTCATTCATAAGTTGTTGGAAAACACTGTGAAGGTCTTTGTTATCAACGGTAATGGGAAGAAGAAGAGTGGGTGAGTTTTAGTCCACCAGCAGAGGGAGCCCAACACAGCCTCTGTCTGGACCCTGAGGGCAAACTGATGTAACAGCAGGGTGGATGCTCACAGGTCTCCCCTTGGTTCCTTTTTGTCGCGTTGTCTTCATCCCTTCCTTACTTTCCATCTGTGTTTTCTTTCTGTTTGTTGTTGCTTTGATCCTACTTCCCCTTGTACTTCTTTTGTTTTTTACCGCATCCTCCTTGTGCAGAATTGTCCCAGGGAAAAGAGCAGACTAGTTCTATTTTTGCGCCCTCCCACTGTCTCTAAATTTACCTCCTCAATCCTCGAAAATATGGCGCCCTGTGTTTCCTTCTACCTCATATGGATGTTGATAAGGAGTATGCTAATAGGGGCAAATGAAAGATTTGATGCCAAATTCTGGCTTAAATCCCTGTGCAAATGGATATAGGATTGCATTAATGGGTAGGAGGGTGGGAGAAAACATCAAAACTTGGAAAAAAATGTGACTCATCTGCGGTTTACAGTAATCTGTAAACGCTCTTGGAAATACGACCCACTTTGAGCTTTTCATTGACCTTAGGGTGCTGAGGGAAATTGCCATATTACTTCTTAAGGTTAACATGAGGGTGAGCAGTTAGTGCAGAGGCAAGCATATGTAAAGCATGCCCTCTACTTAGACACACACACACACACACACACACACACACACACACACACACACACGCCTTATGATTCACACAAGATCCTGACTGCGGTATAATGTTGGGTCAAAGGCCTCATCTGGTTTAATTGCTTTAATCTATAATGGCTGCTTGTAGTTATCGGCAAAGCCATACCTCAAGACGTGTGTGTGAGTCCAAGAGATTGCTCTGCTCCCATGTAACAACCATGACCTTGGACTGAAGAGGATATAGATCTCGGCTCTCATCAGAGAGCAGCAGCAAGTGCGAGCACCCTCCTGTTTTTCTTCTCTACCTCCACTCCGATCGCTCCCTAATCCCTTTCTTTTATAGCTGCCCTCCTCTGTTTTCTATCAGCCTCCCTTGTGTCTTCCATCTCCCTCTCCATGGCTGCTTTTATTCTGTTTGTCTTCTTCTTCGCTGACCTCCAATGCAACAGTGGGACAAGAGCTGGGAGCCACTGTATATTTTCTGTAATGAGGTCCAGCTCCTATATCTGCTTACCACAGGCCCATACACTAGCACAAATGGATGCACATGCACACACACAGACACACTCCCATGTACGCTTTATCCTATCTTAATGTATGGCTGGGGGGCAGTTTGGTGGTCTCAGTCCAGAGAATAGTGTCACATATCAGGGGGGCTGCTTGATAGATGGGGTTATAAATACAACCCAGTGACAGAGAATGATTCTGCTGTGAGGGCTTCACCTCATGGATTCATTGTGAGTGTGAGTGTGTGTGTGTGTGTGTGTGTGTGTGTGTGTTAATGTGAATGTGTGTGTGTGTGTGTGTGTGTGTGTGTGTGTGTGTGTGTGTGTGTGTGTGTGTGTGTGTGTGTGTGTGTGTGTGTGTGTGTGTGAGAGAGAGAGAGAGAAACCGTGAGCGAGCAACAGGGGAGGAGAGACTGAAATTATAAATAAAAGACAAATCCACAAGAGAAAATCTGTGAGACAAAACAAAAGTGATAAGAAGAAGAACAAAGACAGTTCAAAATAAACTGAATAGCTCAACCCTTTCTCTGTGCTCCGATGTATCCATAAATGCACCCACAGAGCCTTTGTGCTGTTTTTAATGGTAGTCAGCAGTTGCTAAATATGCCTTTGTGTTCAGCCCTACCAATTCAAATCATTTCATTTGTGTTTCATATTCCGTTTTGGTGTGTTGAAGGTAGTGGGGGTTACACATTTTTGGTTGCTTTGTTGCCGAGAGGTAAATGAGAAGACCAGTCTTATGATGTCTATGTCGTAACTATGAAGAGACAATTGGAAGGTGGTTAGCTGAGCAAAAAGACTCATCAAAGTCTCATCATCATTTTGAGGTCAGTGTGTTGAGCCCAAAAGTAGTATCACACAATGCTCAACATTAAGTGGATGGCTCCTCTTTTAAACAAGACATAAAATCTTCGTTAGTGACCTCCATCACTCAGCCACAACATTAAAACACCAACAACTGAAGTGAGTAACACTGGTGGTCATGTTGCAATGCAATGTTCTGCTGGGAAACCTTGGGCACTGGCATTCGTGTCCATCCTACTCTGACACGTAGCATCCATCTAAGCATTGTTGCAGACCATAACAATGGTATTTCCCAATGACAGTGACTTGAGGAACAAGACAAAGAGCTTAAAGTGTTGATCAGCATCCAAACTCCCCATATCGCAGTCCGATAGAGGATCCATGGGATGCACCTACTGCCAATGTCCCAGAACCCAACATCACAGGACACCTTCAGAGGTCACATGTCCATGGCTTGATTACTTGGAGCTGTTTTGTTGGCACAAAGGGAATGTACACAATATTAGACATTTGGTTTCAACGTTATGGTTGATTATGCTATGCTCAGCTTTGTATTTACGACACAACCATCAGGGTGGTAAGCATCCTTATCTTACTCTCAGACACAAATGGAAAAAGAATCCTCAAAAATGTTCAACTATTCCTTTAAAGTGAAAAAAAAATTCATGGTAACTTTGTTGATACAGCACTTTTAAAAAAGTGCTGTATCAACCCAGAAGTTAACATAATAACAATTAAGGAACAGTTAAAACAAGAAAACAACAGAAGCAAGATTGCAAAATGCAATACGTCAATATTAGTAAAGCCGCTGTTATTTATATAGCACATTTAAAGCAGCAGCTGCTAAGCCAAAGTGCTTTCCAGTGGAGAAATAAGATTTATGAATTTCCCCTATGAGTTTGAATATCAAGGTTAAGACAATACAGTGTTGTTTGCTATAGAAATTTACCTGAGTAAATTAAATAAAAGTAACTATTACTGCATCATTCATGCCACAATTCCATTGATTTCACCAAAAAACAAACTTACTGAGTCAATTAGGCTAATCTGTATACTTTGGATTTCTTAAAGGGACAAAACAGTTATCTACACTGCATGCATATTTACAGTTTATGCATAAGTTTGTTTCTTCCGTGTAATGTGAACAAATGTAAAGCTACATGAACTACAGTGCAGCCACAAATTATATTACTTGCACATAGTATGGATCTTTTTTTTTTTTTACTTTGTCTGTAGCGTGTGTTTAAATTCATTTTACGTCCTCCCACACATTGATATACAAGACAAAACTTATTTTTTACTGGCCGTGTTATTTCAATTCCCACCATGACGGTGAATAGGGGTGTGCCTTGTGTGCTACAGCTGAACTTGAACAGTTTTTAGGCCTGAATGATTCCCGTCAGATTCTGAGTTCATTAATGTCAGAGGCAGCCTTCCTTAGTGTGTGATGTCTGATGGCTGTAGTAAAGTTTGGGCATAAGTGGTCTCTCTCTTCCCTCAGCACCACCGTGTCTGCTGACCCCTTCCCCCTCCGAACAGGCCCTTAACTGCCGGTCAAATCACTGATCACTGGGCCTTGACCGGTGTCTGCTCTGACCTTTTTTGGCTAAATTGAATTTGGTTGTTTCCTTACCTCCACCCATTTCTCTCGCTCTGTTTCTCCTGTAATTTGATGTATTTTTACAGCTTTTCAGATGCCTTGCAAGCCATAAATGAGAATATTTTTTGTTCTTTGTTGACACTTTGCTGAGAATTTGTGTGATTTGTAGACCTGTGCCTATGGGTTTTGAAGTGGTTTGTCAGCTAACAAACAATTTATCTGTTGTTTTGGGGCATTTTGCTAGAATAATTAGCTCATGAACATATTTCCTTTGTCATACATTTTAACTGCAGTTTAGTTATGCTCATTCTGTCTCCATTTATAAGATATCGGTGGCTAAATAGGTGTAAATCATTTTAAATTTGATGTAATGGAGGCACCAGGGCAGACAAACAAGCTGTTAGACAGTCTTTTACTGTAGGTGTGTATGTGTATATAATATTGAGTGCATCAGCTGCAGAAACCTGTCTAAGTACACTTTTATCTGACATGTGATTTCCTATCCACCGCTGAGGCTCACTCCTGAGGTTCCAGGCCAATTTACCCTCCTGTGACCAACCACTGTGTGACAGCTGCATGTGCGTTTATGCTCTTGGCTTAAGAGTGAAGAGAGCACGAAAAAGGTCAAGAAGAAGTAACAAAAGAGAGTAATATGCATTTGCAGTGGGAGAATTTAGAGGCTTTCCTGTGTTTTATTTAGTAAAAAAAAAAAAAAAAAATAAATCACCTCTCATTCCCTTTATTCATGGAGCTGGTTAAATGCAGCTCTTTAAATGAATGCTGGGATACGTCACAGTTTCAGTGTTTTGGTGGAAGTGCATGTGCAGAGGCGTATGTGTCTGTGGTTGGTATTGCAGGTTATTCTCAATTCTCAAGGTCTGTGTGTGCACATCATTATGGTTGTGTGTTGTGTATGTGTTTGTTGTTCTTTGGCCTTGATGAGTTGGTTGCATTACTGGTGGAAGAGGCTTATTAAAAAACAAGTGTCTGGATCTGACTGGATGTCACAGTTCAACACTGTAAGCACTCAACCAGCATACACAGACAAACCCATGCAAACACACACACACACACACACACACACACACAGGCACACACACACACATAGACTTCAGAGCCTCTTCAAGCGACAAACTAGGGCAGTGCTCCTGTCACAGTCTGTCAGAATATCATCTTTTCTGTCCTGCTAGTGCTGCCAGTGTATGAAAGAGCAGAGTAGGCTAATGTGCCTTCTGCTACAGTGGAAGTCCAAAAGTGCAAGCTCAACCCGCAACAGTTCATCACATACATGAATCTTTTTATAAACATTTCGAGCATTGTGCACCATCTGCCTTTTAGATTGCCGCCTTTTCTCATATGCATCAAAAGAACACTAAAGTGACTGCACTGGAAAAATGTCTTCTTAGCAATCATTGCATTTTGACTGCCTCGTAGAAAGCTGTTATTTTGACATATATTTTTACCTGCTGTATTCTGGAAAGTCCTGCCTCACAGTTTACACACACAGTCAGTCTTAGGTAAATAATGTAGGCGTTTTGCTCTTTGTCAGGTTTCATTTTGCTGCAGAAGGCTTGTCTGGTTGATCTGAGTAGGCTTGGTGTTTGTATCAATTTAACAAAGAGATGAAGACAGAGTGGGTAGATACCATGTCTTGTTTTGCCACGTCAAATGACACTAATCCCAGTTTATTTTACTCAATGTGCCTTGCTGTAAAGTGCCTTAACTGCCTATTTCATACCATAATATTATGTGAATCATACATGATTATAGTCCAGATGTCTGATTGTCCGTGTCATCCTTTGATTCCTCGGCATTCCTGCCAGTTTCTGTTATTTCTGTAGCAAATGAGGCACCAGTTGAGTATTTACCTACTTTACTTTGTGGCTTCCTGGATGCTGCTGCATTTTCTGCTCTGTTGGATTTTGGTTTTTCCATCTTATCTCAAGGGAAGCAACAGGCTGTAATCAGTTAAGCCTTTGCATTTCTGGTGTCTGACTTTTCACTTTCACTTCAGTGTGTGTAAAACACATGCACAGACAGAATGGGATCAGAAGCCTCAATGACTTGTGTTGAAAGACGATTTTCATCGGATCAGATTTGTTTATACAAAGTAATTCATGTCAAAACAAGAGCAAATGAATCCAATCAATCACATTTTTATTAATTTTTAGGGAGCAATTTAAATGCAAATTATAGTTATGATTTCTATTATATTCGAATGGACTCTTTTTATCATTTAATTTGTGTACTAAAGGCCAGACAACCGATGATTCAGACACCAAAACATTTAACCATGCATGTTAAAAGCTAATTGAATCTTATTTGTTTTGCAGAACCAGCTTTTACCTTCAGTTATCTGTTCCAATCTATTACTCATTTGAATAGTTATGGGCTCCTGCAAACTAATCTGGGATGATGCTGAACATAACTGATTTTAATCAGTGAAATTCAGTCCAGCTCAAAGTGGAATTTAATTTTGTGCTTGTTGAAGTGCAGTGGATCAACATAACATATTTGAGCAGAATGGGCAGAGAGAAGGCAGGGGCAATTGGACTGAATCAAAGAAGAATTAGGATTACAATTTAATTTAAAAACATTGAATTATTCATAGATACATTCAGCTTGCAGACGGCTATCACAGTCAAAGAATAATAACATTTTCCCTCTCGTGCTTGACTCCACCTCCTCCCAAAAGAAAATATCTCACATACAAAAAAGAAATTAAAAATACTGCAGGATTGGATATTCCAGCTTCAGGGGAAACATATCCTACATACTTAAACAGCACATAATATTCTGTGAAATGTTGTGAAGTCTAAATGTTCCATATAAAACTCAGTGTATACAGTTATGAAGGGGAGTATTCTTTAAATTTATAGGGTTAATACAGCCTTTAGTGGGAAGTTGAATGATATAATGTCTTGGCGTGGCTGATTACATTAAAAAAAACATTTTAGATGGCATTGAAACCAATGGAAAGCTGCCTTCACTGCTGCTGATTTTATTGTTCACATACATGCAAAGGTGCTACCTAACCTCACCTAACCTGACTGATTAATGCATCCATTTATTCCTCCAGAAGTGGATGAATGAATTAAAGCACCTGTGAGGGAAAAGCAGAGTTTGTGTATACCATAGAAGCAGAAATAAGATTAAAAGTTATGAAGGATATACAGTAACACTCAGCTTCAATAAAACGACATTAACGGAGGATGAGAGCGCAGATAGGGAGAGAAAACTAGAGGACTGATTGAGAGCCTCCGGTGGTTTGTGGATGAGTGGAGAGAGGACTGATGAAAAGGCAGCACATGAAGCAAATCCTGGTACGGTGCCAGTTTGTTCCTAAAGTTCAGGGCTCAAGTCTTCCCACTCCTTCATCCTGCTCTCCGTCAGCTCATTTGTTGCCCTGACAACGCTCTCACTCGTTGAACTGCACTCTCAGTGGAGTGGAAGCAGAGGAAGGTCTGAGTGTGTGTGGCGGGACTAATACTGACGGACTGGGAGTGTGTGTGTGTGTGTGTGTGTGTGTGTGTGTGTGTGTGTGTGTGTGTGTGTGTGTGTGTGTGTGTGTGTGTGTGTGTGTGTGTGTGTGTTTGTGCTGGTACAGTGTTGTAAAGCTGTCTTATTTGTTGCATCTGCTGCAGAGATTTGTCCTGCTAGAGGTGGATTTTGCATTTTCTTGTTCACATTTGCAGCATTATTGACTTGTTGATGAACTTAAAGGAGTAGTTCAACATTTTAGGGTACCTGTTTCTGCATTTTTTCAGCCTTTACTCGACTGGTAATGGAGTTGCAAAGTGGGGCAGCTGTTTCCAGTCTTTCTTTAAAGGATATCCTTGATGTTACTGCACAAAGAAACACAGTACTGTCCTCAATATTAAAACACTACTATAGATTTATTTGCAAAAATCATTTATTGTCCTTCATTTTGACACTGATCTTTGAGTGCTATTGCCATAATTAAGAGGAAAATGGGAAGTAGTTGTTGCTAAATTCTATCAAACCTGGCACAGAATTCAAAAATGAACCAATTTAAGCTATGTTTAAGTGTTTTCAGCATTCGTGGTGGTGCCATCTTTAGCTCTTGCCTGTCGTTAGCGGCTCAAATTAACAGAATTTTAACAGACTCATATTTGGTAGTCATAATTATCTTCTTCTCTTTGTGACTTCTCTTTTTAAAATGTCATGTTTGATGAAATCTTTATCCAATAATGAGATACTTGGTAACACAGTCTGTCAGAGGACCTTGGGTTTTTATTTTTTATGTTGTATTGGTTATGTGATGCTCCAAGAGGGCAAGAGAGAGAAAATGATGCAGGATATTTGCAACTGCTTCTGTCTGATTCCACACAAAAGAAGGCACAAACTGACACACATTAATGTATTTTGTATGTCTCTAGCCCACTAAAAGAAAGCCCTTTTACTTATCAAGCCCATCTGAGGTGCCTGGAGCTGGATTTATATGCAGTTTTTCTGATTTGTAATTCTTGTGGCCTCCTTAATCATTATTTCCTTTTATGAGTGGCGGTGGTTTGAGGGACACCAGCAGCGCTCCTGTCACTTTACTCCTTTACAGCTGCTAATCACGTGGACTCATGATTTAAACAACATGATGAGAGTTTCATTTTGATGCAAGCGTTAGAGAGGCTCCAACTGTGAGTCACCTAACACCACCACGGGCCCCAGAATAGCTCCTCCAACTCTACACCTTCATGTTTAGCTAAAGTGAGTGGGATCAATCTTCTCATGTAACTGTCAGCAAGAAAGTGAATAAGCTGCAGAGCACACGTCTTAATCGTGAAATAAAGCTTTGGTTATGGATATGAATGCATGAAAGTGTACAGCGGATTTTCTATTATGAGAAAGAGTGCAACTTATTATCATTTTGATTATTTCTTGTTATTTTGTCCTCCTGGGTGTGCGGGGCTTAACTGAAAAAAAGCCGGCGAATAAACAAATTTAGTGGGGTTTATTTTGAATAGCAATAAAAAGGTGAACGTCAGGTTGAAAAAAAAAAGATGGAAAATCAGGGTGAAAATTAGACTTTGAAGAAACACTGTTTACAACACAACCACTGCTGTGCTGCAGTTTATCTTAAAAGGAATGATCAGCATCTCATTTGCATTTTCGTCCAATTTTTATGTTTGTCACTAGAGGACCTTGATTACCGTAAACTGGAATCAGCATTTTCTTGCAGCGAGAAAAACAACTTCTTGGTGTGTGGGGACACTCACTGAAAGTTGAGTCTCCAGCTGCAGGAAAAATAGGAATAGAGCCTGCATGAAATTTAGCTTTTAACAGATCTAGTCCTTTTCAAAGGGTTTTGTATTTGAAGAAAAAAGGAAAACAATGAGCTATCAGCATGTTGAATGTCGTGTCAGCGTATCCTCTCAACATCTGCTTCATCTACCAGTTTCAGTTTATTCGTTGCGTTCTGAGATAAAAGATCTTATGAACTTATTATGTAGTCACATATTGTACTCTGTATCGAGTCTTTGCGCTGGTCTTTTTGTGCAGCCTTTTTCTTTGTGGCACATTCTTAAAGTGTGTGTGTCAGTTTTGTGTAGTGACTCGATGTGTGTACGCGCCCCGGTCTCTTTGTGCGCCAGTCTGGCTGTTGGCAGCGCTGTTTGATTCTTGGCAGGTGGCTCACAGCTTCTTGCAGCCCAGCTGAAGCAGTGGATACCGTCCAGCAAGAGAGCGGCAGAGAGACGTAAAGAGAGACAGAGAAGAAAAAGGAGAAGAAGCAGGAGAGGGACAGACACCCCAGAGGGAGGAAGCAGGAGTGCAAAGAAAAATAGACAGACACGGAAAGACATGAAGAGACAAAGAGATGTTTTGTGTTCACTTCACATGGCTCTATAAGTAGTTTCAGCATTTTATGGCACTCGTACAGGAATTTCTGATTCATAAGCTAACACCTTCCGCTGCCACCTTCTCCTCATCTTTCACTCTCACAATGTAAACCTCACAGTTTGGAGCTGAAAATCAATAAGTCAGCTTGTCTCTCTGTAACCAAACAACCCTCACAATGATCAGGACACGTGCATGACTGTGAATGTGTGCATTCGTGCTCTAACCTAACATTAGAGCAACATTTGAGTTAACATTGCTATAAAAAAGGTATATTTTAAGCTAGAAAGTCTGTAAAAAGCCTTGATCATAGATATAGTTTTGCAGGTAAAGCGATCATATTTCGAAGATGTGACGTGTCATGTGTAGCTGTTTACTAACCAGTGAATTGTGTGTCTGAATGTGTGTGTGTGTTCGAGAGAGAGACTGGTCATTAGATTGAACATGAGCCTAGTCTGAGTGACTGAGTGATGAGCTTGGTGTTTTTATTCTGGGCCAAAGCAGGCCTGGCCCAGGCTTAGATTTCACACACACACAATTTCGCCAGTTCCCTTGAGAAAGACAGGAGAAAGAAGAGGAAGACAGGGTGAGAGCATTTAGAGATGGATGGACAGAAAGATAGAGGTGTGGCTTCATGTTTGTTTGTGGAAGAACGCTACGTTTTTCTCACAATTTCACTGTTTTCTCCTCGTCTTTAAACACACACTCAGATACACACACAGATACTGCATGTGTCAGCAGACGGGAAACTAAAGCTAATACATAATTGATGAGTCCAGCCATTGATTACAAGTGATAAGTAGTATTGACAGGAGGTGTGAGGAGAAGAGAAAAAAGTGTTGATATGTAGCTTTATGTATCTGTATGTTTTCCCAGCGGGCTGCAAAATGGCTTTAGAATATGTAATGACTTCAGTAACACATTAGCTTAGGAGACATTTTTAAGATGATTTACTGTCAGAAGAGGAAACGCAGTGACTGCAAAAGTCCCCCCCCCCCCCCCCCCCCCCAATTTATTTATTTTTTTTACTGAACTCAGGTAGTTTTGGTTTTATTTATTCAGGTTTTCAAGTCTCAATGAGATTTTGCCTCCACCCTGACACAGTGGGGGGATGGAATTTCATTCATGGTGCGTACAATTTTGGAGTACAAGAAATAGCAAAAAGTTCTAAAAAAAAAATCTGGAAATCTCATTTTCTGCTGAGAGTTAGATGAGAAGATCGATACTGCCGTCATGTTTGTGTGTCAAGCACAGAGCTGGAGCGTGATTAGCCTGAATGATAACTTTCTGTGGACAGGCCAAACAAATGAGATATAAGTAGAGCTTCAAAAGTGATGGAGTGCAAGGCTAGCTTCAACCACACATCAGTTTTTACAGCTAACTGTCAGGCAGAAAGAGATTCACATACTCCCTAAAGTATTGAGCTTTAAAAAAAAAATCTGCACCAAAAGTCTTTCTGAATGTGAAATGCAGCAAAGAAAGGCTCGGGGGAGTTGACAATATTACAAGTTGAGGTGAAAATTTGGGTTTATACTAGTGGTTTATTGCGAAAACTTTATAAACACACAGAAAAGAGAGGAAAAAGGAGAGTAACACTGCAGGAAAATGTCAGTGAGTTTGAGATAAGTTCAGACCATAAGCAGACACCCAGTGCATACGATGGTAGTGAGCTAACAGCCAACATGTGGTTATTCCAAAAAACTGAGTGTTTGAAGTGAGTGGAAACAGTTCAGCAGTCAAATTCACACAAATTACATGAGGTAAAAAACAGTCACGTCTAAATAAAGTAGTATCGGTAACAGCTATTTTGGTCCACTGGGCAAAATGTACTGTTTTTACTAAAGGGGCTGAAAACTGTGAGATGCTAGCCTAGTATTGGTCCCATTAACAACACAGAAAATAACTGATGCATTATGTTTAGTGTTTGCATGGGTTTATTTGAACCCAAAGTTGGATGTTCTCCTAAACCTAACCAAGTAGTTTCAGTGCCTAAACTTAAACAAGTATCGTCATTCAAAAAAAAAGCAAACAGTGACTGAAACTGACAGAAAATGCTGTCTGAAAATGCAAATAAACAGCACAAAGTAGTTGTCGTATATGGGACACAAACCTAGGCTCTGGGTGAAAATCTTGTCATTTATACCACCTGCACCCTTTCAGGCTCTTTAAGTCCTGATTATACTCCCTTATAGATGCACATATGAACAGCATGGACACGTGAATGCTGTTGTTATACTACTTGTCTTGTCCACAGAACTCTACTTGTAAGACTCTGTTTTATATATGTGTAGTAGGTTGAATCTTTGTATTAGGTGCACCAGTCTGTGTAGTTTGGACACGTGTGGACTCTTGGCTAGAAATGTATGTGTCAGACTGTCATATTCACAGACATGCAAAGTGTAACAGCAGCCTTATGCAGACTTTGTTGCTCTTTTTGTGTTAAAATGAAAGAAATTTGTAAGTCACATGACATGGATGCATGCCAAAATTGCAGGCATCTCACAATTTTATGGCCTTTACTGTGAAACTGATACATTTATGTGCTGTGGACCAACGTAGCTATTGCGCATTTTGGTGTGAGACAGTGCTGTGAAAATTCACATCCACAGAACACATCATCTACAATCTACAGCTGGGAGTCTGATCTGTGGTCTTTCCTTAGTAGAAAGCAATTCCTGAGAAAAATTACCACAGTGAGGCCTGTGTATCATTCACACAGAGTAACTTGGACTTGGGTTCGGAGGAGACACACTGATGCTGCATTTAAGCGGAGCTATTTTAAAATGTAGCCACTTCATATTCCATTCACCTCCATTGTGCTTGGATGGAAGTTTAAATCTCAGTGTCAGATATGTCAGAACTTTGACAAAGAAACAATATCCTGAGAAAAGATGCTTTTTGTAATTTGGGTGAATTGTCCCTTTGAAAACTGTCAAGGCTGCACTTAGTATACTCTCTGTGAAATGCATTAAACAGTGTAACATTAAGTGAATCAGAGTGAATATCATTTTCGTAACTGGATGTATTTGAAACTTCTAAATTCCCCGAACCTTGTTGATAGGTGGCTTTTATCCCTGCTCAGAGATATAAGTGTGTGTGAAAAAAGAACGTGTGTGTGCGTCTCTCCGTTGGGTCCTGAAATCATATATTATTATACTATTATGTTCCATTTCTGTATGCCACTCAAAAGCCCATGAAGTGAGAAAAGCAGTCTAAATGGTCTTTAGTTTCTGTGAATACACGCACAGGCTCTGACCTTTAGCTGCACAGCACCTCTCCTCCACTGCCTCTGTCTCATCCCTCTCATTTAATCTATGTCTCCCTCACCTCGGCTCCGCTGTGCAGCGCCTCGTTCTCTGCTTCATTATATCGTGTGCACTATTTTCTCAGTGGCTTTTTTCCTCCTCTCTCTCTTGCTTAGACACCGCTTTTGTGCGACATTGCGCAGACACACGCAGATATGTGTGCGCATATACACACATACGCTAATACAGCATGACATGCCTCCCCGCTGTCACGGTGTGCTGAGCTGAGGAGAACGGCTGGGATTCAGTTAGGGCTGGTGAACAGCGTGAGCGCGAGAAGAAGAGAAAGACAGGGAAAGATAGGAAATGAGTAGGTTGGACCAATTTTACAGTCCCTTTGTTATACCTAGCAGCAGTATGGATACACAGAGGGGCTTGTAAACAGACACTTTCAACCCACAATTCAGTGATTAATCTTATTTGCATTCAGAAGAGCAAACTTTCTAGTACAACTAAATAGTTTTTCCAGGTCAGTGCTGCTACCTTATACAAACTGGAGTGAAAACCAAAAAAAATGATGCAGTCAGTTTGAATTGTGTCAGGTCAACAATGCACACGTCTGATTTGGAATCTGTGGATTGAAAGCAACGATTTCAACCTGCAAGAGCCACAATGAGCGTGTGACTGAGAAAGGAGAAGAAAGAGAGAAGCAGCAGTCTCTGCAGATGGATGCTGATTAAATATTGATAGTCAGCCGTGTTGAAGGCTTGATTAGGACATGAGTGAGCCAAGCCTGAGCAGGCCCACACACCTACGCATGCCGTAAGAACTGACAAACACACACAGGTGGAGAACCTTCCTCCACACTCTGAGCAGGTTTTCATTATGCCTCCTGCTGGTCGACCTGCCACTTCCTCCCCTCACTTTTCACTCTCACCTTTGTGCATCCGTCCCCCACTTCCTCCTGTCACGCAGGGATCACACGCTAGAAACAACATGTGCAAATCAGAGTGCAGTGTATACACTCATTATTCTGTTGCACTTTGTCCTTGATGAAATTCGCCAATTAAAGTGATAATCCAACAAAATCCTCAAAGTGTTAGCTATGGATTTCCATACAATTTGAGTTAAAGGATCGCAATTCTTGCAACCTAACATCAATTCTGTGTCTGTTTGTGGACTTAATGAGGTCATGCATGAAAGTTAAGACCGAAGCAGAGTGCTAAACCACCGTTACTTTCAGATTTTCAAACATACTGAGAATACAAATGAACACCAGAGTAGCTGATTATTATGGTTTGAAGTTTTCTTTAACTTTTTGATAGGTTTTATGTGCCAAGTTGCATTTGTCACTGTGACAGGGTTCCTTTCACCTTAAAGAACACAAACTTCAGATGTTTAACCACCACTTTTCAAGCCCCGGAGGTTGAAACTCAAAAGAGAGGTTTTGGATTGGATGTCGAGTATCACTTTAATGTCTAAAAAGTCAAATTTAACTGTAAAATATAGTTTCTCCTCCACATCTTGATGCCGTTTCACTGACTGACTTTGTGTCTGTCCCCTTGAACCGTAACAGCTGCAGCACAACCACAGTAATCTTACAGTTGAAATTATAGGTTTACCCACTCCTTGTGATTCCACTGTTGGTGTACTCCAACAAAACAAAAGACACACTTGTATGAAACATGAAAACATCTTGGGAGTTTCTCTGCGGAAGGTTCACAGTGCAACATGATGTTATACGATACATTCAAGACATAAACAGACCACATTTTAAGTGGAAAGTATTATCCTTTCCTTGAGGGAAATGTGGATTGAGAAAGGAAATGCCTTGGAAATAATCTGTCTTTGTGTGTTAACTTGTTTGTTCTTTGTCTCTCTGTGTTGCAGTTACATTGCTGGACTCCATGTCAGCCTTGGCCGACCTGGGCTGGGAGGCTTATCCTAATGAGGGGGTGAGTATCTGCAGTACAGCACACACACAAACAAACAAAAGCCATCCTGTCTTCATGCTGGAGCTGACACTAAAAGCATAAATCTGATCAGAACTAGCAGGTTGTGTTGACATGCTTTATTTTCAGGGAACAGGCAGGGACCCAGAGTTAGCAGCAGCGCTGGAGTGTGTGTTTTAGAGAGCACTGGGTTCTTCAGCGCTCATTGCTAAATCGGGAGTCTGCAGGGGGAATTTACAAATTATTTCTGCTGTGCTGAAAACGCTGTGCCACTGGAGCTTCCATTTATTACGGGTTGCGATTTTTTGTATTTTTTTGTGGGGATGGAGTGAAGGGACATGGTGGAGGAGTAAATATTCTTATGTAAGAGGAGATGGCGCATTCTTGCTGGCATTATTTGCATGTGTGTGCATGTGTGTCAGGGGGTGAGGAGGGGTGAGGTAGGGGGTAGAAGGTTGCATAACCAGCCTTTTGCAGGTATAGGGACCGAGGGAGTCTGGAGTGCAGCCGCCATGAATCAAAAAATGACACCAGAGAAGTGAGGAGAGGAAGAGGGTGAGAACGTAGAGAGGAAGGACGACAAAAGTGCATTCAATAGAGCGGCTTCTGTATGTCACTGTAGTGCAGGAGCTGTTGAATGGCACTGAATTAATTCTATTTCCTCTTGAGTCACACTCCTCTCTCCTTTCCCTCTCCACTATTCAGCATCAGTGTGTTAAATTGCAGGATGCCACACGCGGTTTCATGGTTGTGTGCAGCAGCGAGGCAGCTCAAGTGAACAGAGCTAAGCAAGGTTGTTTTCTCAAGCAATCAAGGGTATCAAGTTCACTTAATTGAAACGCTCCGATTGTGTGGTCATACTCTGGATGTTTGTGTAGGTTACTTTTTTTCACAGGGGTTCTTATAGAAGAGCAGAACGTATTCCATCTGTGGCTCAGCTGAGAGGTTCAATTTAATTTTGTGCACAAGCTACTTTTATTGAACATATGGTTCAGGTGGCTTCCTCGTGGTCCAGAAGAGCACATGTGTTGCTAGTTTGCCCTCAAAGAAATGTGCTGGCTTGAAGGTAAAGAATATATAATGAGCTCCATCCGTAATATCTTTATTCGTGGACTGTCAACACAGTGTGCATCTGGCATCTCCTCCCTGAGTTTGTACAGAAACTTAGAGGAAATTGGTTCTATGGTCCTCCATGCATCTTCTCTGTCAAATACATACTATAAATAGATCTTTTATAATATCAACTGAGACAGTGTGAAAGTAAAATTGTTTAAAGTGTCCTTACTTTAATGCTCTGGGCCCCAAAACCCACCAGTAGGTTTATATTTTAAATCCCTAAAGTTAGACCATTTATCAGAGCCAAAAACTGTAAAAGCGGAAAGAATTGTCGGATTTTCAGCAATCAATGCAAAGTTCCAAATCTAAGCTTAAAACCGTTACAGTTTATCTAAATCGCTTTTCTCTAGCAATGTAAGTCCAAATCATTTGCAGCAACAAGACTCTGTAAAGCACCTAAAAATTCTGCAATCCATGGTGCAACTGTGAAGCCATTGGTGACTCAGCTGACACTGACAGTCACAAGACATAAATTCAAGGACTTTTCAGTTGACCTGGAGGCTGCGTTTACACAAAACAAAACTCTCCATTATGTAGAGACACCATTTTTTCCAGTCTTGGTAACACCTGTGGGCACTTGAGGAAATTAAAAACATTTGAATTCCAAGTTTTTAAAAAATCTTTGTAAAGTAAATAATGAAAGAAATTTAACTTCATTTTTTCATTTTTTTTTTGAGTTTTTGAAAACTTATAAAACTACTTCTAGTCATGGTTGTAGTGTTTCCACAGAGGTGAAGGACTTTATATTTTAGTGAAAAATGAGCCCAAAGTGAATAAAAATGTGTCAATAGCCAAAAACTGCTTGGAGTTGAAAGGGTTAAACTCGGACACAAACTCTGTCGTTCGCTTTATCTGACCAAGACAATAATTGAATTGGTTAAAGCTAATAAAGACTTCCCATGAATGGTCTTGGCTTCTGGACTAAATGGATTCGTATGTTTGTCATTATGTATGTTTTCGTGGACATGCTTCAGTCTGCTTTGATCACACAGGACCGATCTAAAGCCTTTACTCTGTGGCCTTACACGGAGGACAGACAGGCCCACGCTACTATTGTGAAAATACAATGTATTTGTCACGGAGTTAGCAGAGCTGTTTTGTGATGCTACTCATAGAAGGAAAAATGCTTTTACCTTGTCGCCTTGCCTGAGGAAAACCACCGTGCCAGCATGACTTGAATCTTCACTGTGGCTCGCGGCTCAGCTCGGCCAAGTATCCTAACCTGTGTCAAAAAACAGCAGTAGACGATTATTCTGGATGCAGGATGCTGTCTGGTTTTGTGAGGCGAAATGATTGTTGCCAAAAGAGAACGTGCTACTACTTGACATTCCTGGATAGACAACACTTTTTTTGTATCATGATTAAAGAAAAGTCTTGTAAATGTGTCCGTTTTTGTACCATGAAATAATCCAGGACATTTCTATTAAAGCTCACCAGGTGGCATAGAGCATAAAAAGCAATATAGAGACTAGCAGAGGCTGCCAATCCAGTTGGCAACAGCTCTGTTAACTGTGATTATCCATATGTATCAGAATTAATGTGGTAGTGTAGTAATTTATCAATGCTTTGTCGATGTAATGTGAAGGAGGAGAAGTGGGGTAGAGGGTGATACGAGAGTGATATACTGTGAGAGGAAAGGTGCCAGGGCTGTGAGAAGATCTTATATTTCATATCGAAGGATTATCTAGTTGACCTTCCAACTTTAAACCTGAGGATTACTCTGACTGAGAGGCAATTCCCACCAATATGAGACCACTGTCTACCAGAATTAGTCCAAAATGACACTTGACCCCCACAGGTCAGCCTTAATCCAAGCCGTGCAGGGCCGGATGTGGCAGAGACTGAGTGGAGCGACCCACTTCTGTCACCATACAGGGGTGTTCCTCGAGAGGGACACAAAACAGATCTGTCTTAATGATGTTTGAAAATGGGAGGCCCCGCAGCCTCTGAACTCCCCCAGAGGCTCCACAGCACTCACTACCTTCCTCCCCTCCACCATCTTTTCCCATCTTCCATCTCTGGTTCTCCCCTACCTTCTCCTTCTCTATCCCTCCATCACTAAGCCAGAGCTTGTTTCAGAATTTGGAGGCCAATTATGTCCCCGTAGGTGTACCCATCAGATGATTGCAGAAGGAGGGATATTATGTTAAGCTGGTGAATGGTTGAACTTAAGCCCCAATCCGACGTCTCTGCTTCACTTCAAAGCAATCAAGCAGGCTCCGTGCTGATTGGCCAAGGTGATTGAGGGTTCAGGGAGAAGGGTTCCTTTCTGAATGTTAATTAGTGCTCAGACTGAACCAACACAGCCCTGGCAACAGTTACAGCTGTGTGTGCGTGCATGTTTGTGCACGTGTGTGTTGAACAAGAAACTCTTGAGCCTATCCAAACATTCTCCTCGTCGTAATTTCAGTAGGCTTTCTCTCAAGCGACTGCCGTATCATTAGCAGATATGGAGGAAAGCAGGTTGTTTTCATGTTCTTAAACACACCTGTGCTTTGCAGCAGGCAAAAGTGACAATGAACAGACTCGCCAACTGGGGAAATAAGTCACTCACCAGGAAGTGGCAGTAATCCAGCCACTCCAAACTTTGCCTACAAAGAAATAAACAAAGACATCATAAAGCCCTCTTTATCCCTCAATGACTATTCCCATAAATGCTTTAATCACCACTCCCTGGGGACTTAGCTTTGTGTGTTTGTGTGGGTGGGTGTGTGCGACCGTCCTGTGATGTCCGACTGGTCTCGGCTCTGCACAGATGGGTCTATTTAGCTGCCAGGCGTGCCTGTAATTTACCAACATTCATTCCCCCTCTCTCCGCTTCTCTCTCCCTTTCTCCCTCAGTCTTGGGTTTTGTTCTTTTAATTGAATTGAGTGAAGCTGATCACAATGACTCTCAGTTGCTGTGTGTGTACATTGTCGAACAAGGCTCCAGTGATACATCCTTTATACTGTATGTAATCTTCCAATGCTAAACTGTCTGTCAGGGACGTTTGTGTCAGCTGCCTGCAGCAGCTTAAACAATCTTCTGCCTCCCTCTTCTTTGTCTCCTGTTTATTCCTGCTTCTTTCTCTCAGTTTCTTTGTTGAAGGACTGTTGGGTCGGGATCAAGAAAGAGCTGGTTTTGTTCGAGCTCCAACTCATACACAGTAGACGAGGCTGTGGAGATTAAAAGCATCTGAGTGTGCGGGAGAGCTGGAGAGTGTGCGCAAGTCTATGTGAGAATGTGTGTTTTTATGTGGATCTGTTTTAGTGCTCAGGACTTAGAGGTGAAATGCGTCAAGCTTTTGCCGGGTTGTTGGGCTGTCACATCAGATTAACCTCAAGAATTCAACCTTAGCTTGGACTCGGCTTGTCTGAAAGTTTCTCTTTGCATTTTTACTGCTTTCTTCATTCTTACTGACCTGTTTTTTTCGTTCTCTCTTTGCATTTTGGGACACTTTAAAGTTGGCTGGTAGTTACTTTGGTGGGTCAGTTCATGCAGGTGTAAACACGTGTGTATCCTGTGTGCTCACACCATGCACCTACTGTATGCATTATGTGTTTACATGGTTGGGAAAGTGTAAGAGGATATGTGCTCATCAGTCTGGAGCTCAAAGCTTCAGTCTGAAGATGATGACAGGAGCTAAGAACAAAGATGGTGGTCTTCTCATCCCTCGCCACAAACTAGAACTCACCCAGTTTGTGTGTGCATGGATTTTGGTGTGTGTGTCCCAGAAAATCCAGTTAGCTTCCTCTTGAACGGATCAGATATCTTGAGACACTGAAACCACACTGGTTTATTTTCCTTCTCTTTAAGGAATAGAAATGTTCTTTCTCCTTGTGTGTGTGTGTGTGTGTGTGTTAATGGTATATTCATGTGTGTACGCCTGTCTATGTGTGTGTGTGTAGATAGAAATGTTTTCCTGCTCATGCGAGAAGTGTTCTCAATTACAGCCTTAGTCAGAAGTGGAAACAGATGGTAGCAGATGACGGGATACAAAGTAGCTCTGTCCTACCTACTCGTTCTCTCTCTCTCTTTCTCCATCCTTCTCTCGGTGACTCTCTCTCTCTCATGCACACACTTCTACCTCTTAAGTGCTAAATCACGCATTCATTTTAGAAAAACATGCACATGTGCAGCACGGACAAAGACAGTCCTTCAGTCATCTTGACACAGATCATCACTCATATTCACTGAGACATGAAAACACAACACGCAGGCTTAGTGTTGGTTTGCACTAAACCACAGTTCACTGAACTCGGGCCCAGTTTCCCCAAAGCCAATCTTTGAACTAAGATCTTCTTTGTCCATTGCCTAATGCTGAAATAAGATGATCTTACAGCTGAGCGTTGCTGTTCTCATGTTGGCCCTGAGCTGCTGAACATCACTCCACTTCAGCTTCACATCCACTCTGTCTTTGATTTGAAATTTATGTTCAAGATTTCCCCTACAAAGCAAATGTTTCTCTACAGCTCACACCCCTTCTATTTCCCTTTCTCCGTCTCCTCATCACTCATCCATTTACTCTCCCATACATTCCCGTCTTCATTTCTCTTTCCCCTCTTATTTATTACTTTTTTCACACCTCTTTGTTTTATTAGCGATTTTCTTCCCTCCTTTGCTTTACGTTCTCCTTCCACTCACCCTCTCAGCTTCCCCTCTGCTTTCTACCATCTTCCTTCCTTTCATCCCAGTTCTTGCTCTTATCTAAAAATGTTTAGTGTCCTTATTTGAACCCTCTGAGCCCCAAAACCCACTTTATTACGGTGTTCTCATGTAAAAGTTTGCAAAAAATAAACCATTTGTAGTAACCTGATTCTGTAAAATAAATAATTCTGCTATTCTTGGTGCAACTGTGAAGCCAATAGTGACTCAGCTGCAACTGACAGTCAGGAGATATAAATTCAAGGCCTTTTCCATTGAACAAGGATGAACTGCAGATTGTGTTTACACAAAGCAGAGAAGACACAAGCATGGAAACAAATTAAAAATGTGTGTAGTAAAATATCTACAGTAGGTGGAGCCACCATTTTTTCCCAGTCTTGGTAATACCTATGAGACATAGTGGGGAAAAAAATACACATTAAGTCCAATTTAATTTCAATCTTTATAAAGTAAATAATGAAAGAAATTTTACTTTATTTTTTTTTCTTTTATAATGATTTTTTGCATTATAACAAAATAAATTCTTCAGTTCTCTCTACTTCTAGTCATGGTTGTGCTGTTTCCATAGAGCTGTTAGACTTTGTATTTCAGTAAAATAAAAGGAGACCACAGTGCATGAAAATGTAAAAATAGCAAAAAATGCCCAAAAAGTGCTTAGGATTCAGAGGGTTAAGGTGGTACACAAACTCTATCAGCTGCTTTGTCTGACCAAGGAAGTAATATAGTTGGTTCTTCCATCGCTTCATCCTGGTTTTTGCTTTCTATAAAAAATGACATTGAATAAAAACGGAATCTGCCTCTATAGCTTTATATGTGAGACAACAAGGTAACGTATTGCATTGCATTTGTCATCCTCAGTGGGAGGAGATCAGTGTGATGGATGAGAGGAACACCCCGATGAGGACCTATCAGGTGTGTAACGTCATGGAAGCCAATCAAAACAACTGGCTGAGGACGCGCCACATCAGCCGGGAAGGAGCTCAGCGCGTCTACATTGAGATCAAGTTCACCCTGAGAGACTGTAACAGCCTGCCCGGCGTTCCTGGCACCTGCAAAGAGGTCTGCATCATCATATATACTGTTAATCACACACAGGCAAGCTTTTGAACTCATAAGCAGCATGGGGCCTTAGTGGTTAGATAACAAATACCCTTGCAACTGGTGTGTGTGTGTGTGTGTGTGTGTGTGTGTGTGTGTGTGTGTGTGTGTGTGTGTGTGTGTGTGTGTGTGTGTGTGTGTGTGTGTGTGTGTGTGTGTGTGTGTGTGTGTGTGTGTGTGTGTGTGTGTGTGTGTGTGTGTGTGTGTGTGTGTGTTAAAGCCCTCCTGTTGCATTTGTGCTGCTTGTTTGTTCCTCATGGTGAGCAAAACATTGAATTTTCGCCTCATGGGTGCAGTTGTGTAGCCTTCTGCACTTTGAAATCTTTTTGGAATGACGCAAGTAAAAAAACATGCTCCTTTCTTTTGGAGATCAATAGCACCGCAGTAAGTTAGATTTGAAACATGGTGGAAGTTGAAATAGTTTGGAGCGCGGGGTTTATTGCAGGAAAATCATTTCTGCAATCTAACTGAATATCCTCTGACTACGCAGCACTCTTAGACTTTGAAATACAACAAGTTAACTAGAAATGCAATCAGTATTTTCTTTCACTTTTTAAGTTGCAGTTTTAGATAGAGACATATTGAATTTCTAATGAAAATGTCAGATTAATTGGAACACAAAGTAGGACATTTACAAACTGAGACAAATTGTTCCCACAGCACATGTAATGGTAATTTATTGTGTTGTGAACTGCAAGAAACCAGTTTACACCAGTAAATGAACATTAAATAAGTAATAAGGAAAGATTTGTGTCCCCACATTTTTGTAGAATATTAGATTAGACAATGGCAGCATTCTGCATGTTTTGCTGTTTTCAGATGTCAACATATTTAGCAACATCAGGCCTGTCTAAAGCTAGTAGGTATTGTTTGGAATATTATTATAGCTTGCATGAAATCAGAGCTTCTTTTGAACATTCTAATCCATTTTACCGCAGGGCAGGCAAAAGACCATTTTAATTATCCGTTTTATTATTTTATTATCCTGCCTTTTTTAATACACGCACAGCACAAACACACACAGACTGAAGCTCACTTTGATGGATTATGAATAGATGAAAAGACAAGAGGCAGGAAAAGAATGACATGAGAGGATAGCTGCAAAATGAAACAAACGATCCTCTCGAGGCTTTTGTGTCTCCTCATATATTTTACCATCTGATATATTTTTTTACTGTCCCCCATTCTCTTATATCAGCCTGATAACGCTGCTCCTCTGTGCTCATTTCTCTCTACTACACCCTGTTTGCTCTCATTACATCTGCAGACTGACTAGTGGACTTAATGTGACACAATGTAGAGCTGCACTTTCACGAAACTGCAGACAGTGTTGCTGACTGGTCATCCAGACAGATGGACTGAGATTTGAAGAGAAGCAGCTACAGAGCAGTGGAGGCCTTGTTAACATTCCCATCGGATGGGCCCTCTTATATCTGTTTTGTTAACTGTGCATTGTTCTGTTTTGTCTGATAACTTGCATTTTTACAGCCTGAAAACTAATGGACGCTGTTTGTTTTGCAGACATTCAACATGTACTACTATGAATCCAACAATGCCAATCTGTGGTTCATCAAAGAGAGCCAGTATGTGAAGATTGACACTATTGCTGCAGATGAAAGTTTTACACAGGTATGAACACTCACAATCACACACAAGCACTTAAAATATACAGTACACAACAGAAGTGTGTACCCTACTGTGCAAAATCACTTAAATAAAAATCGAAGAGATGGGTATTTTCTCGTGTAACATTAAAAACCACCAATTTATGTTACTATATTAAAAGAACAGGTCCCACAGTCTCAACTCAGTGCAGCAAAAGTCAGAGATTAAAATCTTTTTGTTGATCTTTATTTTTGGAGGATACAGATTTTGTAGAGAGCGGCTGACATTCTTCAGAGACTGTTATTTTGAGCTGCTCTTTGCTGGAGGGGTTGCGTTGCTTTACCTTTCTTTTTAAAATACTACAAAGGTGTTAGATTAGATTCAAGTCAGGCGACAGACCTGGTCAGGTCATGGTTTTCACTTTTTTCTTCCTGAGAAACTCTTGAGTAAAGCCTATTCTGCCAGGCTTTTACAGACTGGGAGTCATCTTGTCAGCCAGTATTTTCGTATATCCACTGGTATTCATGGAACCATCTATAAATGTCAAACCCCCAACACCTTTTGCACTCATGCAGCCCTATTTTATCTCACTCCCACCTCTGTGCTTCGTTATCAGGAATTTGCATTCACTGTGGTAGTCCTGGCCTGGTTTATCTTGGTCTCATCTGAACAAAGAATGTGCTCCCATTATTGATCAGGCTTCCTTTTATTCATTTATTTCAGTTTAGTGATGACAAGCAAGTAAGGGTATTCTCTTGGATGCCATTTATAGAGGTTCACAGTATGTACTATCCTTCACACTGTCTGAGCTGTCACAGAAACTCAAGTTTTAACTGATAACTTCTGTGCCAAGTCTGAAGCACGTTTGTTTTTCACAGCTAGATTGTGAAAGTAGTGCACGTTTAGAAGGATGGCCACTGTAGCTCTGATTACTGTTACTATGGTTTGTTCTATACCTCCTGATTATTGCTATAACTGTGTTTATCCTTATTTTTAGTTTTCACATTTTTTTTCTGCATTCTTTTCAAATATTGTAAAGTCACACAATAGGATTTTTTTATTCTTTTGGCTTTTTTTCATGTGGAGTCATGCTGGAGAAATGCAAATAGACATAGCCTGTAGTTACAAAACTGAAAGTTCTTGTCTTCATATCACAGCTGTACTCAATGTTGTTTCAGTGATTGCAGGTTTACTAACTTATGTGTCAGTGATCACAAGTGTTTCCACTTTTGCTGCACTGAGTCTCTACTTTAGAGGCTATCTTAAGTATATGTTTTTGATTACGCATGAGATGAAATATTTTATTTGTCAGCTTAGAAATGATGCAATTATTGAGAGGTGATTCAATTTGAAGGCTTTGACATTTAGTTGATTTTGCACAGAGGTGCACTTATTTCTGCTGGATACTGTGTATGTACATACATTGTTAAACATTCACATATGTGTGTTGTGTAAGCACGAACAACACAAAATAGGGTAATGCAAAATACACAATAATGCAACAAGTTAATAATAAAGGATCCCAAATTACCCTTTAAGTATCACTGAACTGAATGTGATCAAGCTTTGATCATAAAACTATTTTTATTTGATTTCAATCAATATTCTGCATCCTACTTCTTTACAAGGACTGAAGCAATGGTTCGAAGTGTTTCCCCATGCAGCTGTATACTGACTTTCTCATACTTTTTATATAAAGAGATTTTTTACTGGTCTTACCACTAAGCTCCATCTGTTTGTATGTGGTCTTATGATTGTCTTAAAAGTGGCATTCCAAAATTACATCACTTCCTACCAACTAAATTAAATCTGGGTTTGAATGTGGATTATATTTTAAATTAGTTTATTCTATTTTCTTGCCAAATTGTCAGGACAGTGTTATTTTTGTCTTGGAAATGCCGTTTCCTTTCAGGTAGATCAGATTAAGTTTGAATGTTCTGATTAAATGAACTAAGACATATAAAATATGTCATTTCCACAGGTGGATGTTGGTGATCGTGTGATGAAGCTGAACACGGAGGTGCGGGACATCAGTAACCTGAGTAAAAAAGGTTTCTACCTGGCCTTCCAGGACCTGGGTGCCTGCATCGCTCTGGTTTCAGTTAGGGTCTTCTACAAGAAGTGTCCGCTCACTGTGCTTAACTTGGCCCAGTTCCCCGACACAATAACGGGTGGAGACACGGCGCTGGTCGAGGTCCATGGTGTGTGTGTGAATGCCTCCGAGGAGTTTGAAGCTCCCAAGATGTACTGCAGTGCAGACGGAGGCTGGCTGGTTCCCATCGGGAGGTGTGTGTGCAAACCGGGCTTCGAGGAAAACAAGGACGTCTGCCAACGTGAGTGGGGGGGTGGGGGTCTGGAGGCATGTGTGGGCTGGAGTTGTAAGTGTGTGTGAGGGTGACAGACAGACAGACAGACAGACAGACAGACAGAGAAGGACGAATGAGGAGAGTAAGAAGTGTGTGTGGTGCAGTCATGTTTTAAAGCTTGTGTGTATTGAAATAAGCATTGATGCCTTCTGAAATGAAAAAAAAATGTCTCAAAGTATGTGAGAACTCTCAACAAGAGAAAAGGAAGGAGCATATACAGACAAAAAAGGCCGAATTATGTCCACTGCTCTATACAACATGAATATACCTTGGAGTAAAGAGTGAATATCTAAATATATAATGTGTGTGTGTATGTATATGTGCATGTGTGTCTTTCTGGAAGTGTTCGCAGAGACATTTTGGTCAATTTTGCTGTGAAACTGAGGATAAAATGATGATGACTGTGTATTTACGGTAGGTCATGGATGGACTTTGTGTGTATGCACGCGTGTCATCACTCCCAACACTGCAAGGACAGCTTTTTCATAGGGAAGGGTATGAGTTGCTTTAGGGCATCTCCTCTTTTTATTTTTTTGTCTGAATATCTCATGTTCCCTTGTGCGTAGAGCAGAGCAGTGTGAGAAAGTGCTTATTGATGTGTGTTGCGTTGTAGGAGGAGAGGAAAAGGTATGCCTTAGGAAGCAGATTATTGAGTTGTAAAACTCCCCAGATGGTGTGTGTGTGCAGTATGTGTGCATTTGTATGTGTACTATGCATGCATGCACCTGGGTGAGCGAGCTGTATTAGGCTCACGCTGTCACCTGTCCCTACGGGCTCGCTTCCTCCCCGAAAAGAAAATGGAATCACAGATATTCATCGCCGCAGACTTGAAATCGGTGCACATAATGCAATTTCAGTTCTTTTGGAGAATCAGCAGCCAAGATGCCCAGAAAACTTGGCAGTTGGGCCTTGGAGACAAGGGAATAAGAACAAGCTGTACTCTGCAGTTTGCAGACTGGTAATGTGCACAGATTGTGGCAGAACTCTGGCTGCATCTCAATCATGAAACACAGACTGTTGAGCTATACGTCTGTCTTGCAAACTGACAAGCTGTGGTTACTTGACAGGTGATCTCACTGACAGGTTTTCAAATGATTGCGCTGCCTACACTGCGCAGGATGCATTCTTTGTAGTAAAACTTTATTTAAAGTCGGTCTGACGCAGCAGAGCGGCTGACCTCAGTGATCTCTATGACCTCATCAGTCTGCTCCCTGAGTCTTATCACTCCAGAGAGAATAAACAGAGCAATGCAAGAGCGTTTAACAAGCTGGCTTTAACTCAGTAACAGTATGCATGTGTGTGTGTGTGTGTGTGTGTGTGTGTGTGTGTGTGTGTGTGTGTGTGTGTGTGTCTGCTTGTGCTACAGTCATGTGCAGAGGTAATGATGGAGTTTTACTGACAGTCTGAGGTCAGAGGTCAGGAAATATATGTGTCCCTTGTCTAATAAGTCATGGTCACTACCTGCTGCAGACATGAAGGCAAAACAGGTGTCCAGTGTCTTTAACACAGTAAGGAAGGTTTCCAGTTCATCTGAAGATGTATTTTGTGGTGTAGTAATTATTATGGAAGCAATCAAAAACATTTTTTAATAGAATTGAATTCCTTTGTGGTGAACTGAAGCCTCCCTGCTGCAGGGATGTCTGCACCACCTACTCAGCATTAGGGAAAACATTTTTGTGGGATCTTGGAAAGGATTTGCATAGCAATGAAATTTCCTTCTCATACAGCAGGAGAATTTGCTGTCCCACGTATGACAGCCAAACATATCTCATGTTTGTTTGCTGCCTGCGAAATAAAGCCAGATTTACACTCTGGAAAACTGGCTTTCTTTTGTTTAAAATGACTTTAGTGCTTGTGCTGTTTTTGCCTCTATTTTGATATTGTTTCCCCCTCCTTTGTAAGAATTCACTTAGCCGGCTAATGCACCAAATCCGTAATCAGCTTCATTTTAACAGGCAGATTCATGAAAAACATGAGAGGACACAGAGAAGTACAACAACACAGTGCGTTGCGCTTTAATGTGTCCCTGAGAGAACAAGGGCCAGGCTTTTAAAGAGTCCTCTTAGCGCTCGGCATCAGCTCCAAACAAAAGGTTCCTGCCCTGACACAGTCTGAGGTCTTCCATAGGGAAAACGCACTCCGCTAATGCATTTAAATCATCCTCTCTCGCTCGCTGTCACACAAAGAGATGAAGGGGTGAGGTGGGTGAGGGAGAGAGAGCTACAGAAAGGACTGGAGGGGAATTTGTAATTGTCATCATTGTGCAGGTGAGCAAGTCATTTAATGGACGCCTTAGATTCACTTCCTCTTGTTCTTTTTCTGTTGTGCTTGTTGTTTTTTTGGCCATTTAGCTGCTCGCTGTTGTCTTCTAATGCTCTATGTGAATCTTTTCCTGCTCTTTGGGCCTCTCATTCCTCTTCTTTTTGTTTCTGTGTCACTCTCCCTCTCTCCTCTGCCTCCCATTCTCTCTGTGTCTCTCTCCCTCGGTGTGAAGCGCTAATGGAATCATTACTAGTCTCTCTGTGTTAGACAAACACCAGACACCTCCAATTACAGCCTTTTTTTCACAATCTCTGCCTCTTTCCCCTCCCCTCTGCTATTTTCTAACCTTGCTCTGGTGTCTGCTTCTATAATGGGACTGTTCTCCACCTCTCGCACTCTACCAGCCACCCATTTTGCTCCTCACCCATTTCTGCTGGTATTGTCTTCCTTTTCACTATTTTTCCTTCTGTCTCCCTTCTCCTCCTCCTGGCAGCCCTTATCTCCTCTGTCTGCACTCGTTAAACATTTATAGATCATGGGTTCATCTTTCTCCTTTTCCCTCTTCCAACTCAGTGCTTCTTATTTCCTGAAGGATGCCTGTTTAAATGTGCATGTATGTTTTCATGTTGTTATTGGTGGACACTCACTAGATTAAATCTGGTCAGTTATTTTGTGGCAAAGGGGGAAGATGCTTAGAGAGACTGAGGGACACTTTTCTTCTAGTATAAACAGAGCAACTATCAAGAGACTGTGAAATGAGACACAATCAGATTTATGGGAAATGAGTAAGTGAGTAACTTAAACACAAACACACTTCTAGGTTGAGACGGAAACTGTTGTCTAATGTGACGATTGTGATATATTAGTTCTTCGTATTGAAATCTTATTAAAGGAACAAATCAAATAAAATTCTTTAAAAAAGAGGCCATAAATCTATAATCTTATATGCTCAAAGAGTTCCTAATAATTTGCTAGAACATTTTGTGGAAGAAAATTGTACTTTAAGATTATTTATTGGGAAAAGACCCTGCTCTTACAAAGCTGACACTGTAAGTAGCACTTCTTTAACTTGTGTTTTGAATAAAGAACAAAGAAATATCCACAAACATTACATAAACTAGCAGGTATTTGTTTGTTAGGCAGATTAAGGCTCATTTGTTTCCTCAGTGATTTTAGGATGCAGCTGAACATGTATGTGGGATTCAGTCAAAACAAACTACTTTATTACCTTTTCATTGGATCAATTCTTTATTGGTTTCGGTCTTTCTATGGATTTATTTCTGTAAAATGAATAATACAGAATGTCAGTGTTTAACCCATGTTTTCTTTTATTCGCCTCGATGTTATTCTGTCACTTTAGTTTTTTTCTTTTCGTGTACTGAGCCATGCACTAAACACACTGTTGCTCCAATGACCATGACTGCTCTGCTCAGTCCCATGAAATCATACTCATCGGCCTTGTCACCAGTGCAGTTGCATAATCTCTCTCTCTCTTATACAAACACATACTCTCTCTCCCCTCCTCTGTGTCTCTCTGTCACTTTGCACACCCTTGTCACTTCTCCTCCATCTCCCTCTCCCCCATGCTGAGGCTTCTGTCTATGCAGCCGAAGCCCCCCGCCTCGCTCCTTCCCTTGATTTCTTTACTCTCTGTGTCTTTGTCTCTTGTGTATTCTGTTCCTGTTTGCCCTCTCTGTTTCTGTCTGCCACTGTTTCCTCTAACCCCTCCATTTCCACCTCGTACTCCCCTCGCTCTCTGCTGCTGTCTGCGTCTCTCACAGCTGGTAGGGAATGTAGTGAATACTCCTCTCAAACCTCTCCTGCTTTAAGCCCTAGGGGTACATGCTGAAGGGCAGAAGTGTGTGTGTGGGTGTATGTGTGGCTATGACTGGGTGTGTGTTTGTGTGTTCTGTCCTTCTCTGTGTGTCTGACAGCACCAATTACTGCCTCAGATGCCTGAGAGATGGAGGAGACCGAGTGAAGAAGGACAGACACCTGTCACCTCAACACAAATTCTCTTGCTCTCATCTCCTCTCTCCTTCTGAGCGGGCAGAAGTAATATGGGTCAGCATGACATGTCTGCCTGTCTACCTGCTGGCTATACCTTCCTAATGGTCTGCTTCTTCTTCTTTTCTTCTTATTCATTTGTCTGTTTGACGCTGCCAACATGAAGCGAGAACTTAGTTTACAAGAGGAACTTTTCAAAGTCACACCACACTCATACTGATTCCACTTAGCTCTCCTGCTGTTCTTTTCACTTCTCAAATTGGGTCGAAACCAAAGTGTGAATCACTGAGGAACAAGTCTAGTGTGCATCTGATCCGGTGTGAATTGTCCGATCAGCTATGAGCTCATTCGCAACACTGAGAACAATAGATTTCAACTCTTAACTTTTGCAGGCTGCTACGTGACTTAAAGTAATACTTGATAGAATAAAGTAGATGAGCATTTTCAGAAACATGTTTGGTTTTTTTTGCTCTTTCTGACATCAATCTCACTTCTCTGTTCTTATCCTGTGACCCCCAGTCAGTTTTTCTACTGCAATATAAAGTCATGAACCTCTATGGAAACAGCACAGCCATGGCTAGTTGTCAGAAATGTCATTTGTGCAGTATGAAAAAGTTGCATTGCCATAAATCACAAAAAAAAAAAAATTGAAAGCAAAAGTTGGATGTCTTTGATTCAGCTGAAAAATCCTGGATTTTTGAGATCTGACTGTTGGTAGCAGCTGAGTAACTAATAGCTTAATGGTTGTGCCTATAACTGCAGATTTGTTTTGTTTGCAAACGCTTCATTTTTGGCAAAATTTGAAATGAAACATGCAGAATGAAGTGAAATGACTGAACAGCATGTTCCAGATAAGTGTAAGGACTCTCTAAAAACTGAAAATGTGATGATTCTTTCTGTTTTCACAGTTTCTGGTTGTGATAATTGGTGTAATTTTGGCAATTTTTCAATATAATAAGTCGTTCAGAGGGTTAAAATCATAGTTTAACATTTGAAAGATCTGTTTTGGTAAAGCCATTTTTGGAATATATTTTAATAGTTTTCCATATAAATGAAAAAGGCAAACAGCCCACGACTGCTTTACTTAACTTGGCATAAGAACTAGAAACCATTCAAAGATAATGAAATCCACCTACGCGCACCACTAAAAGTTCACTAATTACCATGCTGTGTCTCAAAATCTGCACACAAATCAACAGTAAAAACATGTCACACACTATTTCTGGTCTGGGCACAGTAACTTTCTCATATGCGGCTGCCAGATTTGGTATCATTAAGCTCAAAGATCAAAACTAAAATCTGTGCTGGGGCAACTGTCAACAAAAGATGCAGCACAGAAGTACTAGCAAGGAAACATCAACTTTTGTTATCCATGAAAGAGCTGCCAATGTTGAATTTGTCCTTTAAGGCATAGAGATGTACAGAAACCAGAGAAACAGCACACCACAAGCAGCAGTCAAAGGCCTCCAGCTCAGCTGTTCAGTCAATCAGACGTGGCACTGACCACAGCCCAGCAGGAAATAAATTAAAAAGCCTTTGTTCTCGGCAAGAAACCTTGCATTCGCGACAGAAAAATAGTGCAACTTGTGCTGTAAGGGTTCCATAAAGATATGCTCTCAATTGCATTTAACGAAAAGAAACACTTGAGTCGTGCATAAGCACTCATAAGACCGGATGACATGCATAGACATGCACACAAAAGAATTTTAAACTTTATATCTCATAAGAGGATTGTTGTATCTCTTCATAATGAAAGGTCTGGGCAGACGTAGGAAAAGGATAATCTTCACACCTATGTGAGATCTTTGTGTTTGCACTGAAAGCTCAGTGGACTTTGTTTGCGTCTATCCTTAACAACAGAAGTGTGTGTGTTGTGGACAGTGGAGGCAGTGGGTAAAGTGAGCATTTTTATGTTGATCAGATACAGACTTTTGAAGGTCAAGGCCTCCCTCCTGTAGTATGTTCTTCCTCCCTCTCCCACACAAACGTTTTCTCATTTCTTTGCTCCTCTCGAGGTGGCAGCTCGGGGAGCTTGACAGCTCAAAGGTGTGGGTAGCAAGGTGGTGGGTGGCTAACAGAAGGATTTAGGCAGCTAGTCCAGAGATTTTTGTGTAAATACAGTTCATGCAATTTGTGAAAGGATGTGTGTGTGTGTGTGTGTGCACTGCTGCAGGCATTAGGGCATTAAGCTGCTGAAGTGTCAGGCAGCAGGGTGTTATTACAAGCCAGATGTTCTTAAAGGACAAACGGATATATGGGCCAAGTAAAGGCCAATCATCTGTCCTTTTACCTGTCTGTGCGAGTGTTTGTCTTCTTGCTGCTCTGTCTGACTTCACTTTTCATTTATTTGGGTAATGACAGCCACCTTTTACTTCATTTCTCTTTTATTCTCCTTTATCTGCTCTCTCACATGTTCGTCCTAAACTCCATCCCCTTTTCCCTGTCCCTCTTTCTCATCTCCTCTCTTTTGTGTTGGAATAAATGACACAAAATCACAAAGGCTTAGGCTCTCGCTATATCCTCTATACCACGTAGTCCCCGTCTACATACCCACACAGCACTGACCCAGATTATGTCTATTCACACAGAGTCTCCACGCACAGTTCCTCTCTTGCCATGGCCGATCATCGTCGACACACAAGCTGAGTTGCCAAAAGCCACCTTAGCACCAAGATGGTGTTTGCACCAAGGAGGTGTTAGACACAACAAAACCTGAGGACATAAAGGTGACTTTGGAGTGACAGGACCTTGTGTGGCTCGGCTGAGTCTGGTGCAGTGGGTTGAGCTGTGTGAACAAACCCTAAGAGAACAGAGGGAAAGCAGGCCAAGGACTGAGAAACTGTTAATGCATGTTTCAACTCCTCACATCCTTATATAGCACTATTCCTCACAGACAGAGGCGGTGAGAGAGGAGAGAGGTGTAGAGGGGAGAGCGTGTCTCCTTTGGGTACAGTTCCCATTAATTGGCCGTGTTCCATATGCATTTGAGTTCCAGTTAGGGATAAACATGTGCGCTCTCATGGGAAAGTTCATAATCTTCACATTTCCATAGGGTTGAATTCTCTCCATTTAAAATCTTAAAGTTTCAAAAGAGGTAGAACAGAGGAGCTGTGCAGGCAGCCAGTGGGTCTGCAGAACAGGAAACATGGCAACAGGAAGGCAGCCATTGACCCCTTCCCCTTATCCCCTCCCCTTCTCTCTTTCTAGTTTATGGATGGCTTCCAGATGTACGATCAGCCTGTCAGGCTGATTGGGCTGCTGCTGCATAGGCATTATTGCTCAGCGCCGACGTACAGATGTAGTCGTGGTTGAAATCCAATTTGTTGCTGCTCTTGTATGTATTACAGCTGCGCTATTGTACTGGAACCAAAAGGAACCATTCACAAAATTCAAAATGACTTTTCAATCTGTGGTGTGAGCCAGAACAAAGACCAAAGTTACACAGAACCCTGTTGAGAGATGTGACAGATTCTGATTCATTTTTAATCATCTCTGTTTAGACCAGCTGCTGTGGTATTAAAAGCTATAGATGGAAAATATCAGCAGTGCCTGTAGGCTCGAACGACGCCTCGCATCAGGAGCAAAACATGTTTACTTGTGAGCATGTGTGTGTGAGTTGCATTTTGGCCCGCTGGTTTGGCCTGCTAATCAACATGGTCAGCTGCCAGTTGAGTGGCAGTTATGGTACTTAAAAACCCTTAACATCTGATCGACACAGTTAGCGGCAGAAATCACTGAGTCAAATATCACAGATCTGCACAGATTTTTTACATTCTGTATCTGTCCTCTGAAGGCAAACATCAATAAATCTTATCAGTAATCATAGCAGACAAGATGCTCCTTGTAACTCTAGACCTTGCCTGATACTAATGTTTCAAAGCTTTCTAAGTGATCTGTACTTGACAGCATGACACACCTACACAGACAACAACAATTGCTAATAGCTAAATCATGATATTTTTAATGATGTCAATTTGCCAAAAACTAATTTTTTATAAGGGGTTTTAAGGTGGTAACGGGGAAGATCTGAATAGCTTAAAAAATATGATTTGCAAATTCTGCTGATTAATGCCTGATATGTTGTGCCGCATTATTATTGAGCAACAAGAAAACAATATATTCTGTAAGTTAAACAAAATATGCAAGTTTTAGGAAATAAACTCTTACTTAACACAGCTCATGCAAATATAGAGCCTGACTATTAATCATTTTAAATGTAGCTGAGAGTAAATGGGGCCAAGAATAGCAGCATAAATCATAAAGTCTATGTCAGACACTAAGATCTCTCTTTAAGTTTGCTACCCAGCTGCACTGCTATGCTAAAGGGCATCACTGAGGTCTATGAGTGTCATTACCTTTCAAGGCTGCTTCATAAGCAGGTCTGTGCATAGACCTAATTTTTTGTCGATATGTATTCACATGAAAAGCTCCTGCGAGACTGAGTTTTTCAGATTTTGTTGTAGAGAAGTCAAAGGGGACCCGGCGTGGCAATTTTCCCAAGTGGGAACTCTTTTGTGTGTGACGCCCTCAACTTCCTGCATGCTGAGTAGGTGCAGAGGTCTCAAGGAGGTATGAAAGGGGGAGTATTATTTATGGAATTGCAAGGCAATTCTGTATCTGTCAGTTGAAGGATGCCACTTGAGGCGTACACATGCACACACATAAATACTTATATTCATTCATAGAGTTGTGTACACACTCAGAAACCAACTGAACTCGACTCCTTTAGAGTCTACCGTGACCTTGAGCGAGGCAGCAATCCTAAGCATCTTCTTCAGCGCCTTCTTCAGTGTTTTTAAAAAAATAAATCCTGACTATGACGTGTCCACTATAGATAAGGATAAAACATGCGAGAGGAGAGTTCACCGCGGTTTCAAGTCAATTTGCTGTGAGTTTGGTTGACAAAGTCAGCCACTGCCCACCCACAAAATAAAGACAGCAAGAATACGGCCTCCCACTTGACAGGTACATCTGCGAGAGTGTGTTTGTGTGTGTTTGTGAGTGACAGAGAAAAAGGCACGGGGCTCTCCTTTCCATCTCTGCCTGAGAGGATGAATTATTGAGAGTGATGAACTGAAAATAACGTGGGTGAGGAAAGGAGGTGCACCGCTCCTCCTACACACACTCTGCTGGTCACGGGGCCGAGGCTGATGTGGGCACGTTTACTGCCGCGATGTGTGCGGAGGCTACATCAGTGTGTTTGTAATGTGTTAAAGCTCTGTGGGCTTAAGAAGATGTTTAAGCTATGTGCGTCCAGGGAGAGAAAGTGTGTGTGGGAATAGTAAAAGTGTAAATCTGCATATGGAAACTTGTGCTGTGGTGGTCCGCCTGGCTAAAGGGAGATGGTGAATCCTTGCGTTCCTCTGGCCTTGGTCTTGATAGCAAAACAGACAGAAGAATAAGTTATTCAGACTGTGAACCAAACTCCCAACAGACTTCTATAGGCCTGTCATGCTCTCTCCCTCCCTCTCTCCCTGTCCGTCCCTCGCCCATGACCTCTTTCAGACAGAAACACACATGCACCTGGTATCTATTTAATCTGTTTTTAGACTGCAAGATAATCACACAGGCTCAAAATTAGTGAGCCATCAGCTTGGGTTACCACTGGAAAAGTGTGCGTCTGTGTGGATGTGTGTTTGCTTTAATTGCACTGAAATTGAGCTTGTTCTCTTTCCCTGTGATTTTTTTTCTTTTTTTTTTTTTTTGAAAAGGGGTTTGTGTATGTGTGTGTGCCTGTCAGCGAGAGAGTAAATATTTGTGCAGGAGCTCTGGAGAAGGTCAGGGTCAAAGTATGACAGACAGCCCATTGGGAAATAAAGACACACACATACAAAGGCAGACTCACTCACACACACACACACACAAATAAAGAGAATCAAGCAGAGATGGTGAGAAAGGAAGACAGAGACAGAAAAACAGAGACAGACAGACAGGAGGGAAAATAAGAGATAGGGGAAAAACAGACACCAGAGAAAAACAGAAAATGGAGAGAACAGGAAGTGGGAGAGCCTCGTCCCATAGTTCCCCTTGGCCGCTCTCAGTAATTGGCTGGTATCCAGAGGACAGAGAGTAGATCAGAAAGCAGTCTGAGTGTACTCATGTGCTTCATGTAGTGGACATCACAAACCATTTCAGATCTGCTGACCGTGTTCATAAGCATGTGTGTGTAGGTCAGAGGAGTCATGAGACGCCATAAACAAAGTGAGGGTCTGTCCTAAGGTGTCAATCATGGAGGTCTATGTGGTCACGGCTCATGCCTCATGGACGCTCTGCAAACACGTGATCCAGACTGGTCTTCTTCTAATAATAATCTCTTAAAAATAATTGCTGCTCTATGAGTCTCAAAAGAATACATCAGAGTTTGAGGACATAAGTCCCTGTGTTGTCTGATCTCTTGTGTGATGAACAGTGGTGGCTGATTTAGGAAAAACTGGTGTCAATTATGCAAAGTAGTTTTAGAATATAAGACACACACAAATCTTTTTGAAGTTAACAAAATTCTACTTTTTTTAAAAAAGGATTCTTTCAGTCATTTTTTTTAATATGCCCACACATACAACAGGATCACGCACAGGCACATTTGAAAATAAATGTGTTAATCAAAAATTTGTTAAAAGGTTTTTTTTTTTCCCCACATGTTACAGAAAAAAGATGCTTTGGAAAATTTAAAATTTGAGTCATCACATAGTTTATCCAGTAGAACGGCTCTAACTCCATTGTTTACAACACTCTCAGCACTGTCTGCAGCACATGTAGCAGAGTACATAACATGGAAGTGGTACGGAGTCAAGCAGTGTCTTGATAGGAAGTGGCTGACTACTTTAAGATACACATTGGTAGAGAGATGAAGGATGAACATCTACATAATTTTACCTTTTCAATAAAGCTCAACCAAAATGTTACAAAACGTTGGTTCTATAGTTAAATGACTGTACAGTAAATAACTTTATTTCAGGCACCAGTGCATCCTGTACATTTCCTAATTATAATTTAAGTTCATTTTTATATCCTTCTTCTACTAAAACAGCTCAATTTCTGCATGTCTGATGTAAATACGGCCAAACACTGAGACTGCAGATACTGGAATGAGTCATGAAAGTGTTTTTGTAAGCAAACATTCTCATAAGATTGCTGTAAATCAACTGGCGTTGCAAGTCAGTGTATGCACACTGACATGCAAATTATGATTACAGGAGACATGTAATATTAATGTGTTACTGCTTAATTAATGTGTAAATGTGGTAAACTTGACTGAACATAACCTAACCTACTATTTTTAAACAATGTGCATTCCTTCTTTCTGATGTATGTTTATTTTCTCAAAAGAAAAAAAGACAGAAAGAAAGAAAAGAAAAGAACAAACGCAACATCACTGGCTTGCTCTGGAATTGTGTGTGCGTGCGTCTGTGTGTGTGTTTCACAGGATTAGTAGTAATGGTGAATATTATGGTGTTAAAGGTTGTTATGAACTCCGATTAGGGATTAAAGGATCTCAGCAGGGGGCTGGACTTTGATGCTGACATCTTTATCCCACACAAACCTCTTCATTACCACACATGCAGACGCTCACACACATTTGCTCTCTGCTCTATAAACACAACCTCATATCACACACAAAAACACACACACACACATATTACTTCCACTTATCAACGAAGGAAATTGTTAACAACACAAACACACATCTAATAAAGCCACATGGGTCGCAATCTTATGCAGCTTTTAAAAGCGACACTTTGGTGTGCTGAGGTAACACACTATTGTACGTCCAGTTAAGGAATTTAAAAGGTTTTGTTTATATTGTAAAATACTATTAACACAATGATTTCTCGGGACCTTTATGTGTATGCTTTCACACACCAATACGGCATTTCTTTAATGTCTGTCACGACTTTGTTTAGTATGACAACATGTGAATTCGACCGAAAGCGTGTTTCACGGACATGTACACATGAGGACAAACACACACACACACACACAGATGCGACCCCGGTGGCCGTTAAGGACGTCAGATTCAATCTTGTCAGATTTCTCCACTGACGCTTGATGTATCAATTTTTAAGTAGCTTGCCTCAACTAACGTCCGTATACACACACACGCAGACACACACGCAGACACACACGCAGACACACACGCAGACACACACACACACGCACACAGGCTGCTCTGTGCTCCAGGAGCTGTGGCACTCGAGGGGTACTCGAAGGGTTCCATCTTGAAAGCCTGTTGCCATGGTGACCATTATGGAGCTCATCTCCCGTGGGCCAGCAAGCTTTACACAACTTCCCTCCCTTCCAACTCAACACACTTATTCACGCACGTGCACACACACACACACACACACACACACACACACACACACACACACACACACACACACACACACACACACACACACACACACACACACACACACACACACACACACACACACACACACACACACACTCACGATACCCCCCACCCATCCACGAATACACACACAGAGTTTTCTCCTCTTTGTGCCCTTTATGGTAAAGCCGGCGGGGAGCCAATGTTTGACTTGAACCAAGTGCGACAGAGAGCAAGAGAACAGAGCAATTAGCAGTTAAACTAGTAAGAACGTCTGAAAGGGAAGCGGAGGAGAAGAGAACGCTCACAGTCTTGTTTCGGAAAAATGCAGCTAACGTGATTTTGAAAATGTGCAGAGCTGCCTGGATGAATATAATTAGAATGTAATGACTTTGACTGTGAGATATCGAGTTTGTGTTTCAAGAGTGTGTACTTGTGTCTAAGTCTGCACGGGCCCCATTGAGCATCAGCTGAATACCTGTTCTGAAGTCTCACAATCAGCAGCTTCTGTTATTCACACAATCAATTAAACATTGCTTAAGCATGATGTAACCGCTCATATGTAAACGCAGCTGAAGTCTTCTAGCGTGTCCTGAACTGACTGGCGGGTTCATCGCAGATCCAAGGAATTGGAGGTGTCATTCACTGCATTAACTAAAACATTATAATTTTCCACAGTATGCAAGTTTCTGCCATTAGTTCAGAGGTTTTCCTGTTTTGCTACCTCATTTACTCAAGCATAACAGACACCGGCTCATTTAACAGTCACAAGTAACAGGATACATAGGTTTCTGTCAAGTAAGGTACCACAGACTCATTACCTTTACTGTATGCACACCCATCATACTTACTGTCATGCATAGTCACCCCCTGAAGGCCAGTTGTAAGCCAGGAAAAGCCCTGTAGTGCTCCTGCAATGAACAGCTACCTCATACTTCTACATGACCCCTGCACAGTATATTTCAAATGAACTGTAAAGGCTACATGTGTAAAAGTGCCTTGTAATATAGAAGGAGGTCACACCCCTAAAAAGGTTAATATATCACATTAATGCCATGCTTCCTGTTAGAGAACACGTATAATAGAATTCGTTGACACTGCTATTTTGATAATGATTTAATCTGGTGGGTCATTAATCAAGACAAAATGACGAACATTCACAGGTCCCAGCTTCTGATGTGTGAAGATTTGCTGCTATTCTGTCTTTTAAGTGATTTTACATAAAAAGACAAGTTGTTTTTTTCCTGCTTAAGTCAAAAGCAGAAACAGCTGTACTTAAGTCTCCCTCCAATTAAAATCAAAAATTTTTTTTTTTGTTTTGTTTTGACCTTATTAATATGTCCATATGGTATCATTTTAATGTTAAAAGACGTGTCATAAGCAGCCAACGCCATGGCTGAGCGTTGCTGCCTTTAAACTGGAGTGTACGGATGACGCACGCAAACACAGATTCAGACTTCTGGGGTTTCATATGTAACAAATCCAAGGAACCAGCCCTGTCAACTCACAGGATGGGGCTTTTTGTGTCATTATTAGTCTTTAGGATCAGTTTCCAGTTCATACACGTATATATGTCTGAATTATTCCAATATTACAACTTGCTATTGTGTGGTATAGAGTAGTTTCACAGTGTTTAAGCATAGTGAGCTGCTCTGCTTGAACTGCAGCAAGCAGAGAAGAATATATGGACTTCATAGAGCATTCTGAAGGAGGCAACAGTGCTGAGTTTACATCAGAGCCATTTAAAGGCACAGGGGGTTTTTATGGGAAAAAAAAACATCTCAGCATATGTAATTCTGATACACAGACATGGGTTTTTTGGTACTTAATCAATGACTGAAGTCATTTTTATTTTTTGGTCACTTAATAAGTGAACCAAGCTGTAAACACAACAGTGACAGGTAAACCCTTTAAAGTTAACATGGCTGACACTCTTGCAATCCTCTGACTTTTTACACATCCAGCAGAAACTTGGATTCATTTGAAACTGAGATGCAAGTTACCTGATGAATGCTTAAGGTTTCCTTTACCTCTGGTTTGCTTTCCACCACTTCAGCTCCTAAATGCTTCACTAGTTTGACAGCTGGATTCTAACTCTCTGTGTTTTGGTGCTGTGCAGGTAGCTTTCAGTGGGTCAATAAAAACTTTTCACCTGAAAACAGTTGCCTGCTATGGTGGGTAAACACTGCTAATGTGTGCTGAGATGGAACCAGAAGCTGTGAGACGTAAACCAAAACAATCAGCTAAGAGCTGTTGGGTTCATCAGTGCAACTGACTCTATACATGTGGTCATCTGATCCACTGATATAAATATATTGATTAGTACAGCATCTCTGTGATTTGGAAAATTGTAATGGGCCTATTAAACTCATTTCTGACATTTTGCATTAGATTAATGGAAATAAGTGTTGGCAGACCTAGAAAGAGTAATGTATAGAACATAATACTACTACACAATAAAAACAGAAGTGAACAGAACTAAATCAGCTCTTGTGTTGTCTTTTCCCAGAGGAAGAGGTTGGGCTGTTCCCTTCTCAATCAGTGGTGACTGAGGGTGTGTCTTGAGTAGCAGTACTATATCATATCTAAGAGCTATCGATTGGCATAAATACACTGACTCTCTCTGGTGACCAGATGAATAATTAATAAGACACTGGATCTGAGGCCACTCTTTATCTTTAGGAGAAACACATACACACATCTCAAACACACCTTATGTACAGCACTGTCAACCCAAGATAATACAAATCTGCAGTTAGCTCGTAGTTGCACAACATAGTTTTTGAGTCTAAACTTTTGCTCTCAAGTGTGTCTGCTTTGTGTGCAAGTGCATGTTTATGCGAGCACTGTCTCACTGCTTCAGCCTTCTCGTCCCTTTTTCATATCTGTGGTAAATCATTAATCATAAGGGAACCAAGTCAAGTAACACATTTCCCATGGGGCAGACACTGGGAGTAGCTTGAGAAAAAAGAGGCAAGAAAAGCAAGCGAGAGAGAGAGAGAAAAGAGAGAGAAAGAAAAAAATGGAGTGAGAAAGAGGTGGAAAAGCAGAGTAGAAACCAGCAGATCAGGAGAAGGAAGCTCTACTCCCATTAGCCGAGCCCCTGTTCTCGCTGAAAGTTTTTGATCAGGCAGCTGTACATATGCCAGGCCTGGCACCGGGTGCCCCGTCTGTCCTCTAGCATCGAGGTCCTTTGTGCCTCTGTGGCTGGCCAGCGCCCGAAGCCAGGACTCTCCGGATGCAACATCCCCGGAGAAAAGCTGCTTTTCCACTCTGCTTCTACAACCCAGCCAACAGGAACACACACACAGTCTCCACAGCACAGCACCATAGGCACCCATTACCTTGGAACCTGACAGGAAGGAGAGCTGAAACCCTTTGAGAATTATCACTCCCTTTCATTTCCTTGATTTTCTTTTCTTTCTTTCTTTCTCTTTCACACCTACACACACGCTTACTTTTTTTTTTCCAGTGTTCTCTCGGGTCTTTGGGGGATTGTGCTAGTGGACTTTGCTCCCCTATGATGAATGATTTGCCTAAAAATACTGTCTGTATGCGAGCGAGCACAGCATCCAGGTGGAAGAACTTACCTCCACAGTGAGAAATCATACTACTTTGAGGCCACTTTTCCATTCTGCTATCCGTGGGTTAACCACAGCATTGAATATACGTGTGTGTGTGTGTGTGTGTGTGTGTGTGTGTGTGTGTGTGTGTGTGTGGGTGTGGGTGTGGGTGTTGGTAATATACAGCCTTTCTGGGACAAGTGACGTGTAGCTTGATTAAATCCGTGACCTTCACCGGCAGCACAAGCAATCAGCAGGCGAACACACGCATTCACACACACACGCTGCATACTTAACACCTTCTTGCACACAAGCGCTTTGGCACACGAACACGCAATCAGCACCTGGTGGAATCTGTCGCATCATTGATCCACCCTATTCATACACACGTGTGCATATGCGCACAAACACGCACGCACATGGAGCATCTCTCAAATTGCATTTGAGACACCCTCATTTTCCTCACATAGGATTCTGTACGCCGCAATACTATTTACCACTGTGGCAGAAAAGGCTCGCGAGAATGGGAATACCAGGCCTATGAATGTATAAATAAATACATGCATAATCTATATTCAGATTACCAAAGGGAAAGTCAGGAATTCCATTTTACTGCCGAGGATGCAAAAGGGAAATCATTCAAGTCCCCAGGTCTATTTCGGCCGGCTGCTCCTGTTGAGTGGTAACACGGTTTTCCCTCCCCAGTTTTATGACTCCACATAATGACTAAAACGCAGCCACTGAAACAGCCATAGCAATAGTCATGTTATGTTATTGTGACTATTGCTGTGACTGCCGTTGTATATTTTTGTTCCCCTGGTTGCCTGAAGATGTAACGCTTATATAACAAGGCTGACAGTTGATCTGCTGTTGCGCTGTGTTATTGTACTGTATGACCCTGTGGTTATACCGGCCCTCAGCCTGATGTAACTGGATCTCACGTAGACCAAACGTCACAATACATCAAATCAAACTTTGCTTTCTTGTTCTTTGCTGTGGGTACTGCACGGCACATCCTACGACCCATCAGCGTCTGCAGTACCTCTTTTTTTTTTTTAGCAATATTCTGTTAGAGTGGAGCTCTTTGCCTTGTTAGTTGGGCTGTTTTGTACTTTTTATACCTTTTTGAGACTCTATTCTCCATTAAACTCTTGTGAGTCTATTTTATTTTTATACAGGCTTGACAAATAATTCTGGTTTATGACTGTGCAGCCTTGGTTTTGCAGTTTGGGACATCATTTCTGTAGTTACTGCAACTCTTGAGGATACACAGTAACTGTGAAAAGTGAATGCACTTGAAGTTTCTATAATAATTCCTCATGGCACAGAAGCAATGCTTGTATGCACAACTACACTGAATATCAAATTTTGATGAATGTATAAAATGGCCAATTTAAATAGTCCACAAATTTCCTTCTTTCAGTTAACCAAATCCAGGGGTTTGTTTAACACTTCTGTGCTGATCTGATTGCTCATATTTCTTGATTTGTGTCTATTTTAAACAATATTGCCATGTACCCAGAGCTCAGCAACTACTTTTGTGAATACGGTGTTATACTACGTAACAGGAATAATGGCTGAATCTACAGAACTAAAACCCAAGTTGTAATAAACTGGAATTATCCGTTAAAAGCATTTATGGCAGAGAAGGGATTTCTGGCACAACTACTGCCAAGATGCATGAGCAACTTCATTCTGAGACCAATACGTCCTGGCTTGTAGCCTTCATCACAACATTTATTACATTACGAACAACATTTCAGTGGGCTGTTAAATAAAGTGGTTCTTTATACTACAAGTGTTGCTGGATTTTTGATGTTTCAGGGGATGTACAGCTGCAACAGATCATAACTGTTTTTACAGCAACCGTCTTCATGGTTAATGAACACTAAATGCATACGCTGTGCTTTAGCGTTGGCATGTTCATTTATTCTGTGTTTATCTTCTTTGCTTTCTCCAGCATGCAGACCTGGAACCTACAAAGCTTCGGCCACAGATGCCTACTGCACCAAATGTCCTCCTCACAGCTCGTCGCCGCAGGAGCAAGCCGTCGAGTGCATTTGCGAGAAAGGTTTCCACCGCGCTGAGAGTGACCCACGCTCAATGGCCTGCACACGTGAGTGACGCAAACACCGGCAAAAAAGCTGCAAAGCACATGCAACTCCTATCAGTTATCACAGCCATAGTATTCACTGTGTTCATTTCAGTGATATACTTGCATTTGGATGTTTGTATTCTATGTTATGAAATGATTGGATTACATTTCATTTAATGAGTTTGTAATGTACTCCTGTAAGGCTTCACATGGCATGGCTGTTTTTCCAATTTTCCATTTCATCCGGTTCATATATATGTGCACCTCCATGCATTTTCCTCTTCCTAGCTGCTGTTAGTTTACACAGCACAAGAGATGCATACATAAAACATATATACACACACACACCTCCATGTGTATTAGTTTTGTGGTTACAGTTCATGGATATCCGAGATGAGAACACAGATAAGGCTGATACTCTTCACACACACATACACACACAACCAGAGGGATCAGACCACATATTCATGAAAAGAGACAGAGGTAAAGAGAAAGAATGAGGAGGCAAGATTGAGCGTATGAGAGGGACAGAATGAGATGGATTGAGATAGATGGAGGGACGTGGGGGCTGGGGAAGGACAGTGACATGGTGGAGGAGAGAGACCGAACTAGACAAAGTATGGAGGAACACACACACACACACACACACACACACACACACACACACACACACACACACACACACACGCACACACACACACACGTGCACGCACGCACACAAGTATGCACACACATACTCAAACCCATTATCAGGTTATGGTAGATTACACTCATTAATCGTTGTAGCAGGTGAGATGTGACAAGTGTTATCAGCTGGAAATGAGTAACGGTTTGTTCAAATATGTATGGGCACACACACACACACACACACACACACACACATGCACATGCACACACTTGCTCTCCTGAATGTTGAGCAGAACTACTGAGGATCAAGGGAAGAGCAATGAGAAAAAAAGGAGAAAAGGTGAAAGAATTATTCACGGAGATATGGAGAATGACACTTAAGACACAGAAAAAGAATAGAACAGTGGGGGAAATAGTGGACTATCGCAGACATATAATCTAAGTGTCATAAAAGGCCGATCAGCAGCAACGGTGATGATGGACGGTTAAGTGCGGCCTAGGGTAGTGGTGGGATGGAGAAAAGAAAAAGACTGAATTAGCAGGATCAGCCAGCACACCCTTTCAGCAGATTTATGACCGACAGCCTCAATTATACCCAGCATGGCCTCCGTCCTCCACGCCCAGCTGTCCCCCCATCCCGCCTGCACTTTAGAGAGGCTCGCCACTGGGAAGGCTAATCAGGAAAGTCCCAGGCCCTGCTGGTGGCCCCCTGAGGCTCACTGCTCAGTCAGGACCTGATGAGATGTCAGACTGAATGGGCACCTACTACCAAATTTCCATATGGTTGAGATACCTGCACCATGCTGTGCTGTGAGCTACTATAATCAGTCATTCGTATATGAGTGGCTCCCAGGAGGCAGGAATGGCATGGTAAGGGTTTACCTTGATAATGTGATTCAATCGAATGGTTCTTCAAGATTTTAAACTGATCATCCGGTCATAAAGAGCAGAAAAAGCATCAAACGTAGATGTATTTAAATAAAAAAGTTAGACCTATTTGGTGTGACTAAAGGCTGCAACTAACAATTATTTTCTTTGTTGATTGTTTTCTAAATTTATCAATTAGATTTTGCTGAAAAATGTCCATCACAGTTTCCCAAAGCCTTAGATGACATGATGAATCATACAAATGAGGATATGGGCTCACAATTTGAGTCAACTCAACATGAAAAATGACACAGGAAAAATGATGAAAGAGAGCCTATGTAAACAATCCAGGTTAATGCCACACCTCCACACAACTAGTCAATCCAGACACTGACCTATCTTGCCCTCCAACCTCCTCACACTCCCAGTACCGCTGTCAGAAAGGTGTAGGGGAAGGAAGTATCAGCTGCTGTGAAGTAATGTCCAATCTCTTCAAATTATCCAGTCTTGAAGTACATCAACTTACAGGGATCACAGTATTAGTAATCTATGTCATGGCTATGTTAGGCAGTCACAGCACTTTGTTAGAGTTAGGAACAATTGTGGTTTCATTCAGAAAGAGTCCTTGACTTAAGACAGAACATATTTATTTACATTTAACTAATGATTATTTTCATTGCTGATTAATCTGCGGATTATTTTCCACATAAATTGATGAGTTGTTTGGTCTCTGAAATGTCAGAAAATGCTGATCACTGCTTCTCAGAGCTTAAGATGATGCCGTCAAATGTCTTGTTTTGTGCTGAACAAACAAAACAAGCCTAAAGATATTCAGTTTTCAGAGTAAAGAAACGAGAAAAATTTATATTTAAATGGCCACAAAAAGAGAATTTTGACTAAAAAAAACTACTTTTCTTTAAAAAACTACTCTAACTGAATAATCAATTAACAAAATAGTTGAGTTACTTCAATAGTTGACAACTAATCGATTAATTGATAAATTATCGCAGCTCCAGTGAGAATGTCAGCACTTCTTATGTTTGCTGTGTGAAATCCAAAGCCGCCTCATTGCAGCAGGGTGATCACATTAATGCAGCGGGTTGCTGAAGCAGAGGACTCTAGAGGTCTCTGGCACTGTGTTGGCCGATCAATTAAGTGCATGGGTAGATTCCTGGTACATTTCTTGCTGCATTTCTACTGGTCTTCCAGTTTGCCATGAGAAAAAATCAGTGCACATTGTTGTCTTAAAAGCCTCCAGACTTATACATCTCCTACTCAAACTGGATTTCTTGGATCATATTTCACCATTTTAGCAGTACCAGAAGCAACACACCCTTACATCACAGTCTCTTGATGTTTTAAGACTGAAGTTAAACGCCCACTAAAAGTATTCCACTGGTTTGATGGTGGGATGTTTTAACATGAATCAAAAGTAGGATAAAGCTGCAAGAACAGTAGTTTTTAAAAGCAACAGACTCCAAAAATAGCTAAGCAGAGCGAAACAGGCCCTACACATTATAAATGGATGTATCTTTTAGTACGCAAACATTTTTTGCAACTGTAAACAGAATTATATTGAATTTAAACCAAATATATTGAATCTCCGATTTAATACAGGGGCCCTGACATATACATTTTTACACCTTAAAGCTTTTACTACCTGCTGGTTAGTTCACTTGTGCTTTGACTTGTCTCTGCTCCACGGTATTTGTCATTTTGAGTACATGTAAAATGCAAACTGTGGTGCAAAATATCACAACATAACGCACATGTGCCGTCTACAAGGGTGAGCATGTGGCTGAGAAACAAATGTCCAAATACAGCAAAATTTGACCTTTTGAGTTAACTCAAAATGCCCCTGTCCTTTGGTTAAAAATAATCACCATGTTGCTTCGAGTACAACAGAACCATTTCAAATATTATTCCCATATCACATTAACTCAAGACATTTTAATTTATCAACATGAGCCCACTTCATCTGAAGGTGTTACAAAGAGCGTTTTCGTGTTGCTGTTTCTCAGCTTCCTTGAGAATGATTAGTGAAACACTTTTTGGACACTGACTCTGTGATACACTAATCATTCCAGCTGAAGCTCAAAGTAATATTAACTGCCCTAAATCATAAAATGTACCTGACTCATGAGAAAATTACTCTGGGCACTTTCTATACATCATTGTCCACTCACTATTTATTATCTGCAGTGCAGCTCCCGAGTGTCAACTTCACGTGGTAAAAAATCCTCGCTGCAGTCAAGCATCAACTATTTAACATCATGTGAATTTCCTTTAAAGATGGATTTAAATGCGCAAGTGTAATATAATATATTATTCTCATACCGTCACATTTACAACTGGCCAGACTCCTTTAATCTCTGTCCATTCCAAAGCTGTTCATTAATCGAGCACGAAGTGTCCACCCCCTGAACGGAGTCAGTTAATACATTTTTAATTTAATCACTCTGAATTTCATTCTTAATAGAAACTGCTATTAATTTGCTAATTAACATACAGACAATGCACATTTAAGGAGCATCCATTTGGGGAAAAATAATATTCATCAGTCTGTGTTTCATGAACTGGCACTGATAAGGAGTGGTGGAACAGTTCAGCACTGGCCAGACTGTGACTTGTTCAGCTTACACCATGTCTCTCACCAGATGCATGCTGGGATAGCACAGTTTAATTGGGTACAGAATGACAGATATTGCAATATTGTTTTTCAGATGAGCATCTCTTTAGTTCTACATTGTTAAAACCTATGAGATTATGAAACATTCTGACCATTCACAATATAGAGTTCTACTAATTTTGTGTCTTCTCCATCCTGCACATTGTTTACTGTGTTAATGTAGCAACTACAACTACATTAATAAGAGTGACTAATTCTAGAGCAGTAAATACACGTTTTATACATTTCTCGATAGCATCTGGTTTAATATGTGAATAGAGAAGTGTTCTATCTCTGAAGGAGATCTACTTTGACCGCAGAGAAAGGAGCAAGAAATATATCACCTCTGTTGAAGTGACATATTTCTGCCTGTTGTTTTCCATCTTTGTCAGTAACAACTGGCAGGATTGTCTTGATTTGCTTTTGTGTTGTGAAAATCCGCTTTAATCTTCTTTTTCATCTTTTTGGCATCCAGTTAGTCGCGGAACCTCCAGTTTATTTTTTGACCCCTGTTCCTGTGAGATTAGTGTTGGGTCCAGTGGAACCCATGGTACTTGTGGGATTCCAATGCAAAAGCAGACCTCTCCCACAAATTTAAAAGTCAAAAATGCTGGGGGTAGAGTTAGAAAAAGGTGAGCTGCTACGTACCAGTTGATGAACCAGTAGTTATCCAGCTACAACTTTTTCTATTTCTGTTGTCAGACAACAGAATGAGTTAAAGACAATGGCTCCACTGTAAATTTGCTGATATTTCCAGATAAAATGATCATTCACTTGTTTGAAGTCACAGAAAGTCCTGGTCTCGCATACAGATTCATGTCTGTGTCAGCTCTCAACTAGTAGCGCTGTTAATGACAGATACAGGGACAGTCTTCTTCCTGAAGGGGGTGGGGACAGCAGCAGCTCAGCTGCATTTAAAGCTACAGATGCAGAAAGAGCATGTTCAGAACAGGAGTAAGACCAGGATTTATACAGTCATGATAAAATTAACCGTCTTGAAAATTGAAAAACACATTCTGGGGACATGTGAGAGTTTAATTATTTGCTGAAGAGGAAAAGAGGGACCCAGTATGGGACCCTTAAGGCTGGAAGCTGAAGAATAAATTTGATTCTATTAGTAGTTACAGTTACTGAGTGAACAATTGGTGAAGTTTTATTGTAAGCAATGCAAGTCCTAGTTTTGACAAGAATGCATGGAATAAAAAAGACCTCTGGCTCTGGTCCTACTTCATTCATTTATTTTAATACTTATTTTTAAATATCCAGTGTTTGGGATATAAGGTGATCTATTTGCAGAATAGGAATATAATATTCAGAATCATGTTTTCATTTGTGTATAATCACTTGTAACTATGAATTGTTATGTTTTTGTAGGCTTAGAATGAGTCCTTCATATCTACATGGGGAGCAGGTTGTCTTGTTTAACCAACGTTGAATCATCGTGTTTCTACAATAGCCCAGAATGGACAAACTAAACACTGGCTCTAGAGGGTCTTTTGTGTTTTATGTTGAAGTGGCAGCCACCGTAGGTTGTCCCTCACACTTGGAAAGGAATGGTTGAGGCAAAGGGTTTTCAGTTGATTGCAATCTGCAAATTCACCGCTACATGCCACTAAGTTCGACACACTGGTCCCTCAAACATATATTAGGCTTTAAGGACAGAAATGAAACTTTGATGAGAAAAGGAGACACTACTTTGGTTACCAAAAACTCAAATTCACTCCAGTCATTTCCCAGAGGTTGAATAAGAATCTCTTGACAAAAAGGTTTTCTATACTTTCTATATTAAATTTTAAAAAACACAAGATGGATAGACATAATGAACATTTTATCTTCCCTCAGGTCCTCCATCAGCTCCAGAGAACCCCATCTCGACAGTGAACGAGACCTGTGTCACCTTAGAGTGGTCGCCACCCAGAGACACAGGAGGCAGAGGAGATATCACCTACAGCCTCCACTGCAGGAAGTGCTCTGGTGATGGCAAGAAGTGCACACCATGTGGGAGCAGCGTCCATTTTGTTCCCAGACAGATCGGTCTGTCATCGGCCACCGTGTTGGTCACCGACCTGCAGCCCGACTCCAACTACAGCTTCACCATAGAGAGCCAGAACGGAGTGTCGGACTTGAGTCCAACGCCAAGAGGAACGGTAGTCATAAATGTGACAACGTCGCAAACAGGTGAGAAAATACGCACATGTTGGGAATAATGTCACTTTCGAAAAACATCCAACTACCACACTTACACCATGAATGTCAAAACACCCATATTTGTTGACACAGACAGCTCTTTCACTGAGTATTTTTTGTGCAGCAGGGTATTCTAGGATTTAAATTGCTGCAGAAACTTTAGAAGAAAGGATTTTCCATGATATCCTCTTTTAAAAGCTGATAAGAAAATGAAATCCTCTGGGGAAGAACATCGTCATTAGCCTGAACTAGAAATCTGTTCGATACAGAAAAGTCTATTTTCTAAAAACTGATGGCAGTGTAGTCACAAACAGTATAAATCTCTTATATGAGAACTTTAACATCACCTGCTGTGATGCATCACTCTGATACAACAAAATGACACCTCTGCCTGCACATGTATAATCACATGTGCATCTGCATCAGTGAGGGGAATTTGTGTAAGAGCTGTGTGTATGACAGGGCGGTGATGACTAATAGGCAACATACTACGAATGTGTGTGCAATAACCGGAGGGGGGAAAGCAGTGTAAGAGGTTGTTAACTTCACCCAGATCCACACATGCTGCTCTCAGCTGTAGACTGCATTAAAGACGCACACATTTATTCACACTTTCAACCCACACGAACAGTCGCAAGGTTTTGGGTTTACACATTAGTAACACGAGATTATACAGCGTGCACATGCGTCACACATCGTAGAATGCTGTAATCACACATGTACAGTATCTTACACCTTGTGAGCTGTTTCATTAGCAAAAATCACATGACACACACATTGCATTATGGGTCTTCTCGTTCTAGCACTTAAGGTATTAATCTGAAGTCTCTCCTCCCTCCCACAACCAGCTCTCTGTTTCTCATCATGATCTTTTTCTCATCTTGTTGAATTTTATTCTCTTTGATGTTAATGATTTCTCCTCTCGTTTTTCATTTTTTTACAGTGAGCGTTGTGTTGAAGGAAAGGCGGAGCAAGGACAGTGTGACTTTGGCCTGGCAGGGACCTGAGAGACCCAATGGAGCGATAGTGGAGTATGAGGTCATCTATTATGAGAAGGTGAGAGAGACAAACACACACACTCTCTCACTTTTAAGCTCCACCAATCTGACACATGAAGAGCAAGTTACTTGTGAGCTTTAACTTTAAACAACATGCATGTGTAACAGAAAGCGATTTGACCAAGCAGGACGTTGCATTCTGGCAAGCGCTTCCTCAAACATTTTTACAGCTGGACCCAAACTTGGAATGAAAAGTGTGAATTTGCTGCTTGGGATTTTCTCGTCATCTGTCTCTTGTGAATCCCTCAATCTTAAAGGACTAGCTTGACATTTTTGGAGATACTTGCACAGATGTTCAAGTTACATATACCGTATTAATCCTCTGAACTCCAAAACCTGCCAGTGGGTTTAAAAGGCATGTTGTCTTAAAAAAATCATCACAATTATGCTGTTTATTAGAGAAATAAACAAAAAAAGGAAGAAATGTTGCATTTTTAACATTTCAATGGTCATTGAACTTATAAAATGTGAATTTCATTATTTTTTTCAGGAAAGCTTGAACTTGCCATTTCTTTGAAATCACTTTGCGCTTTAAGTCTCAGGTAAAAATCTGCAAAAAAATAAACCATGTGCCGTAAACAGATTCTGTGATTTTAAAAAAATTCTCCACTACTTGGTGTAAACAGGAAGATATGTCTGACTCAGCTGTGACCAACAGTAACATGACAAAATTTAAGGGACTATTTGGCTGAAGTGCAGGCTTTATTTACGTGGAGCAGATAGCAGACATGTAAGCAAAACAAATTCACAATGTCAGCAGTAAAACACTGAAAGAACATAGAATACCTATTTTTTCCAATACCGGTAACACATCTGGGCTCTTGAAAAAATGTTCTACGTGCCATTTCCAGGATTTAGGATTTTACAGTTTTAATAAAATAAATTATCAAACTTTCATTTATTCGTTTTTTATGATTCATGGCGTTATAAGTGTGTTACATTACACAAAATACATGACTGAGCTCCCTTTACTTCTAGCAGCAGTTTCCATAGAGGTGCAGGACTTTATATTGCACCGAAAAACGAGCCCACAGTGAGAAAAAATGTAACACAAAATGCCCAGAAATTGCTCGGGGTTCAGAGGGTTAATTACTCACAGTTCGAGGTGCTGACAGGTGGATTTTGTAATATTAGACAGAGCTGTTGGAAGTAGCTTCATATTCATCGAACAGATATGAAAGTGATGTAAATTTTCTTATCTAACACTTGTCAAGAAAGAGAGTGTATCTTCCAAAATGTCAAACTATTCCTTTAAACGCAAAAATGAATCACCGGAGTACACTTTGAACGCAACATGTTCCCCTCTTTTCCCTTCTCTTCCTCGCACATGTTGCCTATGCTGGTAGGATGTGGGTTTAGCCTTTGGGCATGTCTGTAATGACTTGTTCATCACAAACATCTCTCTCTGCTTCTTTCAGCCTCTCTGTCTTTCTGTTTCCACTGCCTTATCCCTCCCGTCTCCTCTCCTGCTCACACCAAGCTAATTAACCACACATCTGTCGAACAAACCTTGTAAAACACGACAGAGGTGATGAAATTCAGCCTGTGTGTGTGTGTGTGTGTGTGTGTGTGTGTGTGTGTGTGTGTGTGTGTGTGAGACTGTCTGAGCATGTGTGTTGGCAAGCATTAACTGTAAAATAGTGTTAATCCGTGTTGTAGAGTGTCTTGCATTAGGTAGAGATCAGCCTCTCAGCAGGGAATCAGCTTACTGACAGACACACTTATTCTTTATTCATCCTCCTACAGACACACACACACACACACCTAAGTGTGCACACACACCTAGATGGTAGTGGAGGAATGAAGTGAAGCGGGACTAGTAGCCACATATTGCCCCAGAGTGTAGAGAGGATAAGATTTAGGACCTGACAGATGCTCATGTATAAACGCGACCAAATGGTCCAGTGATGAACAAATGAAAACTTAGTGAGGTGTATTTGGCCCCTGGAGACATTTAAATTCAGCAATTTGAGGTTTCTATTATTTCCAGACTTTTCCTATTTTTTCTGTCTCTCTCGGTGCCACAGCTCATTACTCTATATGAAACTCTTAAGGAATTTTTAAAATTTCAACCTCTTTTCATCCAGAATCACTTCATTTCTCAGACACACTGTATGATCCATTGAGCTTAGTATTTGATTTTCTTACTCGCTTGGTTTTTTATTCTACTTCAGAACCAGCGGGAGCAGAACTACACAGTGCTGAAGACTCGCTCCAACATGATGACAGTGGATGGGCTGAAGCCTGGGACCACCTACGTGTTCAGGGTCAGGGCTCGAACCGACGGGGGCTATGGGAGCTACGGTGGAGAGATTGAACTGGAGACCAGCCACGAAGGTAAAAGGAAAAACAAAAACTTGTTGTTTATTCATAATGAAGTAGTAATTTAAGTTTACATTTGATTTTTGTATTGTTGTTGTTTTGTTTCTCTCTAAGCAATTGGTTTGTTACGTTTTGATTTATTTTCCACGGTTATAAGTTTCCCCGTGGTTTTCAGGAATAGAAGGCAGCGGCTGCATTTAGAGTACATGGCAATTCTTTTAAAGCATTCTGCAGTGTCAACACAAGAAATACAAACTAAAAGTGCAACTGATGAAGAAAGACAAAGCTGAACTGCAGAGCATAATGTACTACCCTATTATATCAAATGAAGATTTTAAATCAGTTAATTCAACAAATGGTTATAAAATGGCCCTTGGCAGTCGCACAGGTTGTCATCTGTGGATCTGAATCAGTGGTTTGAAAGTATCCCAGAACATTAAGAAGGTAAAAGGAAGAAAGACAGGAAACAAGAATGGCTCCCTGGATTGGAGATCTTGATTCACACAGACCACCGGAGCAAAATCTAAAGCATGGAAGAAGTTTGTACCAGGCAGAGTGATCAAAACAAGCACAATTTCAAAAGACAGGGATGAAACTGGCTTTCTCAGGTGTTTTGTAGCCATTCAGTGAATTAATTCAGTCCAATGCAGTTTCTAAGTTTTTTTTGTTTTGTTTTTTTGTAGCTCCTGTCAGTTTTATTCACTGTGTACTCCTTTTTCAATGCAATATAAAGTCCTGTACTCCATGGAAACAGAACATTAGCTAGAAGTAGAGAAAAGTCAGAAATGTCTTGAGAGAGCTGTAAATCATTAAAAAAAATCCAAGTTTAATGATTTCACTATTAAAAAAAATAGAATCAACATGTATAACATTTTTCCAAGTTCCCCAGGTACATGCCATAGATCTTTTGCTAATTACTTTCAAAATGCGTTTCCATTCTTCTTTCCAATCTTCAAACCAAGCCAAAGCCTCACAAACAGCTCCATACAAAATGTGTTGCATCTCTGTTATGATGTCTCCAAACTCCCTGTCACTGGTCCATTTCTTCTTTGTTTGCTGTCATCCACTTTCATGATCACTTCATTATGCGCTCTAGGATTTTCTGCTTTAGAGGCCCCATAATGTGCTCTTCAAAGTGATCATTGATTGCTACTCGGGCAGGCAGAGGGGGATAAATCAGTAAATGTATAGCACTGCACCATAGATGGCCTGTGTAGCATACAAAAGGCACACATTAGCCTACAAATCATTCAATAGTCAATAAAAGTGATTCGAAGCTTAGACGCCATTTCTGTCCTGCAGCGAATAGCTAGATTTTAACTGTGAAAGGTCATTGGTGTGCCTTAAGGTTACCAAGATGCAGCACAGGTTTCTCCACTTTATAGAGCTGCTACTGAGCCTTCAAACAACAGGTTCACAGTGAAGTTCACAGTTGTAAAATACAGGATCTGTGAGATGCAGGTGACCCCATAGCAATCATATCAAGGTTATCTAATCAGATCAATGGCATTGATCGCTAAATAAGAGTGTGTATGTGTGCACCACTAAATGTAATAGGAGATCAATCCTTATCTGCGCCTGCCTTGAGGCATTAATTTGCCTCTTCAACACACACACACACACACACACACACACTCATATATACAGTACATACACTCACAGACACACGTGTCCGCTCATGCTTAGCTAAGCCAGATAAATGGGGTATTTGTTTTGAGTAATGGCTCGATTGGTGTGGCGTAAAAATCGATGCATCTTTGCAGAAAGTTCTTGGCGGTAGCCTTGTTATGTGCGATGTTAACATATCCATTTGGACAGCGTAGCTGAATGGGAATGGCTTTCACGTCCGCTCTCATACCCTCATAGGCGATGCAGAGAGGGAGAGCGCTTTTCATCAAGGACCTTACTTACTATTCCATCCACCTCCCTTTCTCTCTTTTACTCGTTGCTGCTCTCCCTTTTTGCTTCTCCTTCAGCCTCTGTCTTTTATCTGCTGTTTCTATTGATATGATGTTTCATTCTCTCTCCAGCTTTCCCTCGCCACACTCACCGTCTTACTTGCTGTCTTACTTGCTCAGTCTTTGTTAGTTTTATCACTTTTTCTCCTTCAGAAAACACGTTTGACTATGCTTCATTCTTGTTTATGCTTGCTTTAATAATCCACTGTCTTCACCTTCTCTTCTCTGTAGATGTTCTGGCCATCGGGGATCCTAACCAGTCCACCATTCTGGCTGTGTCCATCGCTGGGGGAATTGTTCTCCTCATCTTCCTGGTGACCTGCTTCGTTGTCAGCGGAAGGTAGGGTCTACATACAAGAAGTGACTGGAAATCACCCTTATCTGAGTCTTCTTGTCAAGATAGTAAAATGATGGAAAAGTAGAAGCCTTCTTAAATCCTATGAAAACACCAAATCTATAGAGGAAATGATTTTATCAAGTAAATCCATTATAACCAAAGCCTTGTACATATTTGGATTTCTCTGTGCCACAGGCTTTAATCATTGTCCAAAAGCTATTTGAAACACAACCACGATTTACACTGTTGCTCTGGGTGACATATTCTTTTGTTACTGAGGGCACTCCACTTTAACTGGAGTCAGTTTCACACCCTGTTGCTCACGAGTGCACCACATCCGCAACTGAAAATAGTCCCCAACAAATGTACAATGCCCTATTTACACCACCATCGATGTACTGATTATGAAGTTCCATCCTTTTGTAGTAACATTTGTTAAAAGAACAGCTGTTTAAGGAAATTATTAAGGATTTTAGATCATTTTTTTGTGTTTTTAGTTAGTTATGTCTACAGTAGGAGCCAGTGGGCTTGGAGAAGTCTGAGAAGAAAGATGGACCAATGCAACATCATTTCCTGACTGTAACAAGAACATAGAATATCTCCAACTTCATACTTTAAATTGGTTTTGTACAGTTTTGGGACCTCTGACAGTTATGAGCGTTTCATCAAACATAGCTGACTTTCTCATAAAACTACTGACAGTTGTATTCTCAATAGTTGCACATTATAGGGACGCCAACAAAGAGAGCTGAAACTCAATGAGCTTGGAGTGCAACATTCAAGGTAGCACTGCTGAAAGTAATCAAGTGCAGAGGGACAATCTGGTAAAATGTATTTGTGTAACACTAAATCTGGTCTCTCTTCATATCTCTCTTTGAGGGATTACATGTGGGTGTGCCAAAGCTGGGGCCTCCAACTTTGACATTTACACGGCTGAAAAAGTTTAACTAAAGGCTGTGTTATTCTGTATGTGAAGAGCATGGACTCTCTACGATCGCCGTCTTTGAAGGTTAGACTGCCGTTAATGCTCCGTCTCAAAGAAGGCCACATAGAGCAAGGAGATGAGAGGCAGGAAGGAAAATAAAAAGAATGCCGAGTGGTGAGAGGCCAGAAGATGAAAGGATTTAAGTTTTGGAGATGGCTTTTGGGAGGAGAAGAAATGGAGAGGAGAGGAGAGGAGAGGAGAGGAGAGGAGAGGAGAGGAGAGGAGAGGAGAGGAGAGGAGAGGAGAGGAGAGGAGAGGAGAGGCGGGATGACAGGCGTATGTGATTTACCGTCCCTATAACCAAATGTTTATCCTCTATGAGTTCCAACTAGATTAGCCACATTTTACAGACTACACACACATACACATGCATGTAGACACGCACGTACTAATGTACACTCACTGAAAACATTAGTATTGATTCAGGTGATTGCTTATCAGGCTGAGTGCTCTATTCACTATTGACTAGGAGGGATGTAATCAGCAGAGACTGTCCTGTGTGGCGTGCGCGCGCGCACACACACACCACACACACACACACACACACACACACACACACACACACACACACACGCACACACACACACACACACGCAGCACTCTAGGCACATGAAAGCGAACACATCAACATTTTTTTAATCAGAGTGGGATTATGGGCTTGTCCGTCGAGGTAAAAAAAAAAACACCAACATTTTGTGCTATGAACACACACGATGACACAAACACACACTCGTCTAATCAGGTTTCACAGGCTGGGGAGGTGTTAACTAGGTTTTACTGAGGGGGTCGATGCACTGCCATCAATTTCAGGTCTCCCTCTCTTCCTCTTTCACTCTCTCTGTATCTGTCGTTCTTCCATTTAGAGGTGCGGACGCTCGGGAGGAAGCAGTGTTGATTACTGCTTTCTATTAAACCACATTTGTCAAAATGAGTGCGTGTGTGCACGGGTGCATAGGTGGAGTGTGTTAGTGACTAAGGGAAGGAAGCGAGGATCAAAGCTGCATCACTAGAGAGGCATCAGTGGGGGGGAAAGAGAAGGAGAGGGAGATGGACAGAAGCGAGGTGAGGGAGAGACACAAGTGGAGAATAAACATATCAGATAGGCAGTAGAAATGACAGACTGCAGCAAAGAGAGGGGGGAGGAAGTATATCTGAAGTATGTTTGCGCCACTAGAGAGCTACATTTTCAGATGGTGTGAAAGATAGAGAGAAAGAGGAGGGGGCTTGAGAGAGATGGAGAGAAAAGTAGATTGATGGAGGGAGAGGAGGAGAGCCGGGGGGAGAGGTGAGAAGATGAAAAGGTAGATTACAAATGAAAGAGGAGGAGGGAGGGCAGGGGAGATGATGGGTGGGCGATTGCACTGTTAGGTGCAATAGGATGGAGGTTTTTTGAGGAATTGGCAGAGAATCTGAGAATAATCTCTTCCTGAGTTGTCCATACCTCCTTCCTTTTTATCTGCTCCGTCTTATCCATCAATCAGTCAAATTCTCACTCTTATTTCACTCTGTGCTTCTGCTTTTCTCTTCATTTACATTGTTTCTTGGCTCTGCAGCTTTCATTTCCTGTTCTGTTCTTGAAATTTACATTTGGATGAACCCCTCTTTTACTCCGACACCCCTCATGGATCAGGAATCTGATGTATTTGCTGAAAAGGGTTCACTGTGGACGATGATTAAACTGGGACTGAAACTGACACGGAGAGTCAGCCAGGTTTTAATTGATTCTCCGCCAGACATTTGTCAGGCCCCTTTTCCTCCCAACATGCCAGCTGTTTAAATAATTTCCCCAATAATCACTAAGCCGCTCTGAGGGTTTTGTTCCTGTTTTACATCTAGTTCACCTATTGAATCCACAATCCTAAGCAGCCTGACAGAAGGTTCCTATCACTCTTGCCTCACATACCTACATAGGTACCCACACACTCCCTGCAGCCTTTGCTGGCAGCGTACTGAACAGCTATGCCTCATAAACGGCCTGATTTGCAGGCTATTCTGTTCTGTCCTGTTCCCGTTTAATAAAGTGCTGTTATGCTATTGTTACCGCAGGAGGGAAAACATGAAAAAACATCAAAAGCTCCTCAGACACAGCACGGCGCTGACAAATCACACCAGTTATTGCTGCGTGCGTGCCATTATTGCTCGGCGAGTATATGCGCACAAGTGTGTGTTTGTGTGTGAAGTTGGTGCTTTTGTCCTCCTGAGGGTGCTTTGGCAGGCTGGCAGGTGCAAACGATGGGAAGCTAGCGAGCGACTGGCATAGCCATGGATTCAGCAGATGGCCTTTCACTCAAAAAGCGCTCCCTCCTTCGGTCCTCACTTTCTCTCACTCCTTGTTAAACATGTTACAACTTCTGCCTCCTAGCATCAGCACTGGTGTGTGTGTGTGTGTGTGTGTGTGTGTGTGTGTGTGTTTGTGCCTCTGTTTTGTCTGCAGTCTAATGATTCTCCAGCCTTAAAAACCTTCTCCCTTGTTCTGAATAGCTGCAGGCTTTGGTTTTGTGCCAGATTCCTGTGTGTTTTTCTATCTTCGTGTTTTTTAATGTGGGAGTTTTTGGTGAGAAGTCAGTGTGAAGTTGTTCCATCCATGTCATGCCTGTTTTTTAAGCCATCTCATCTGCTATGAATCTCAAAGTCTGCCTTTATAGAGTGCATCTGTTCTCAGAGCTACAGATATTCAGGAGGGCGTCAAAGGCCACAATCTGTTAAAGAGAATGTCTCAAAATCAGTAAAAAGTGTACACTTGGTTCAAAATAAAATGTAGAGCTTTTCTGTTATTGAGGTGAAGCTAGACAGAAAGTGTGGTTCAATATATTCCAATTCTTTTTATTTTTATTAATATGCAGCATATTAAAAAAATACTATCCATATTTGAGAGGGAGAACAAAAAACATTTTTGAGCAGAGCATTAAAAAAAAGGCATGAGGCTAAGAGAGAAACATGCAAATTAAATGATGCTGATACTAGCAGAAAGACTTTTCATTCTCACTAACAGAAAGCGGTAACAGCTCTACCTTCCGAACACAATAGCATGTCCTGTTGATGTGAGCGAATGTTTGTGTGCGTAAGCTGTTTTACCTCCGCAGCATCTGTTGTGCAGCCCAGGGTTATTCTTAAAAACTTAATGACACAAAAGAGGAGAGGAAGGATGAAAAAAAGGGAAGCATGTGTTAATGAAAACACGCTGCTGAGAGAACAGAGCAGAGTCAAGAGGCAGTGAGAGACTCCTAAGAACCTCAAGAACTACAACTCTAATTGAGTGTAAAATGGCTCACAAAAGTGTGTGTAGGTGTCTGCTTGTTTGTATTTCAAGACAATGTGAGCAATTGAAATGAAAAACACCAACAATGGAAAATAGGGCAAGGTTTGTTTTAGATGGGGGAAAACAATCCTAAGGAAATGGAAAAACAAAGAACAAAAGGCACAAGTAATAGACTCCTGATTGCCAACTGGTGAATTTGGTGTAAGAAGAAATCCGCCAATGCATTCTCTTCCCTGTGGGTGGTGTTGGTCTGTTTGCTTGATAATAGCACTAATAATGATTTGGCAGCCAAAGGACTCTGTGCATAGAAACCAAAAACAAAACCGTGTGCGGAGGTGTGTGTGCATGTATGCGATGATGATGATGATGATGGTGATGTGTGTAATGTCATTAGACAGATTTGCATGTGCTGCTTGGATGCCGGGTGCTTTCAATTAATGCAGCTAAGCTGTAGGGTGTAGCCAAATACAGCTTTGTCTGCAGAAAGCTTAGAAAGTAGATTACAAACATTGCAATAATAGCAGCTACTAGCCGCAGGTGCGAAAGTGTCTCACACAGGCTCTATGCAAATGAGCAGATGTTGCTGTGGGATTTATCAAATGTCCTACAAACATCACACAAATTGAAAAACAGTTTTTGTCCAGGGTTTTAAAGTTCACAGCGCCTGTGAATACATTTGTCGGATTCACTCGCACAAGCGCACGTGTTACGATCCTGACCTAATCAAGTTATATCGGTGTAGCAACATCATTAGGGAAATTAGTTTCGCACTGATCTACACACACCGATCTGTTGGCAAATATAAAGACACACTTCACTTAATGATACAGATGACACGCTCCTCTCTGTCTCTCTTCCCATCTTTTTGCGTTTGACCTTTCACCAGGTTGTACATTACGCCAATTACCACAGACCTCGCTTCTGTTTCTTCACCTTCTACCTTCCCTCTTTTCCTTCCTCCTTCCCTTCCATTACCACTCTCTTTAATGAGAGCCACCGAAATGAGATGTATCCAAACAGGGTGTTAATGAAACATAGACAGATTTATTAGTCATAACTCCTCAGCTAATCATTTCCCCCCTTCTTAATAATTAGCCCGAGCTGAGTAAATCTTTTCACAGTGTGGTCAGAGAGTGCTGAGCCGCTGCCAGACACGTCCAACATGAAGCGAGAGGAGGCCGGGAGTAGAAATCTTACTCACTTCGATTCCTGAACGCTCGGTTACATCAGCCGGACTTTTTGTCAGAGTTTGTTTTTCCTCTCCATGCCGTTTTGACTCTTAATTAATTATCTACAATCAGCTCTTATAAACCTCAGTGTTTATTAGCAGCCGAGCAGTGAATGCGTTTTTGTTTTTCGGCCTGGCGAACGAGGCTTAGTTTTGCTGTGAAATAATGAGAGAGAATTTAATCCATTGATTTCATTCCCAGTAATTATTTTTTATTTAATATCTTGATATTAAATGGAATCACCATTATCATGAGTAATGATGTGAGCAGATGTCCGCAGCAGGCTGTGTGTTTGTGTGTTTATATGCGTGTGAGTGATGGAGGATAGATGTGTCATTTCATTGTGTCATGCTGGAGGGGTGACTAATGATTTACTGATTTCATTTTTCTAGTCATTCTGATGAGCAGTGGGAAAATAATGTGGAGAGACAGGAAATGAAAGGGGAGAGGAGATGAGAGGTGACAAGAGAGGACAAAAAGGGAAGGAGAGGAGATGAGAGGGAAGGAAAAGAAAAAGAAGCGGAAGACGATATAGTATATTTCTGTATGAATGATCCCCTCTGACTCTTCCTGATCTCAGACTGTATCAATTTCTACTCTTGTTTTCCGGCCAGTAGTCAACCTTTAACCCTATAAAAGATGGCTAATCATGTGAAATAAATCCGCAGAGAACTGCACACACTTAATTAGCTCTTTTCCCATACAAGTCTAGTTTAAAAGAAGTCCAACACCACCATTCTTACACAACTCTGCTTGTCTTTGGTCCATCTCTTTATATTTTCAGTCTGTCCCACTTTGTTTCAAGGTTATTCCACCATCCATATTTACTTCACTCGCTTCCTTTCAACCTTTTCATGCCTTTAGTGCATAATCAAGCTTTTTATTCTGTCCTGCCAGAGTTTCCCTTCATTTGATGTCCTTTTTGCCTTCCTTTTCTTTTACTTTTACTGTGATCTCTCTATTTTCCTTGTTCCTCCACTATCTCACTTTTCTTCTGTCCCTCAATATCCACTGCCTCTACCCTCCCACCTCCATATGTTTTTCTTCTTTTCTCCTTCCCCTTTCGCTTTATCAGTCAGATTATCTCTTTGGCAAATCACATTTCGTGAACTGTAGGCTCAGATAGAGTATATTACACAACACAGTAGCATATATGTAATGTGATGAACCAGACCATATCTGACAGTGGTTATTCTCTTAATTCCACACAGCACCGTCAAGCTCTAGCAGCCCCAGCACACTAAAATGACAGCAGAATCACAGAGTACCCGTTTTAATTATCAGAAGAAGTAAAGATCAGCACAACTCGGTGCTGCAGATGTTGTTGTCTCTCTCTCTCTCGCAGCAGCCTGGAGTCAGACCAAGGGGGAAATGGAACCAGCAATGGAGCACGAGGCTAATAGACCAGTAAATGAAGACTTGGCATAATACAGAAAATATCAGAAAAAGGAGGAGGCCCGCTTTGTCACCCTCGCAAGCAGACAAATGTACAGCCGTTATATTTGGGTCAGAAGATAGAATCACATTTCCGAAGTTTTGTTCGCCGCATTCAGTTTGTGCAGTGAAGATACACGTACACAATACTTGCAACATATATATCTTACATAATATATATGCAGTGGTAGAATGTAAGCAAGTACATTTACTCAAGTACTGCAATTAAGTGCAGCTTTGAAGTACTTTACTTGAGTATTTCCATTTCATGCAACTTTATACTTCTGCTACACTACATCTCAGAGATAATTATTATACTTCATAACCCCACTAGTTACCTTATAGATTGAAAATTTTTATACCTTTATTTTCCAGTGAAAATCATGCATCTCCAGCTGTTTTGATTTTGAATGTTTCTGTTCCTTCATGGGTTAGGAAAATTCTTCTACTTCTAAAGCTGGATAGACTATTTTTGAAAACTCCCAGTTGGATTTAACTGGAAAATGTCATTAGGATGACAAACAGGATGTTTGCCTGAGCTCTTGAAAATCTTGACTTTTTAGAAATATGTGGTTCTCACACAAAAGCACAGTGATGACCTTGTAGATTATGTTATACAGTTATACTGTAAATTAAAGTACCCAGCAGTATATAAAGTAGTTTAAAAAGGGGCACCCTTCCACACCTACAGAAGTAAAATGCGTTATCCACATAAATGCAGCATTTAATATATAATAGTAAAACACTGTCAAGGAACATTTCATTTAACTACAGAATAAATACTTTACTTTTGATATTTTAAGTACATTTTAGTTGTAATACTTACATACATACAGTTTTCATAGTGTTTCTATAGTAGTTTTAAGAAAAACAATCTTCTTCCACCACTGCATATTATATATTCTTGAAACTGGAAAGGCTAATGTGCAATAGTTAGAATGTGTAAAAATAAGAAATAGAAATGAATCCAAATATATGTAAAATTAAAATGTCAAAATGTAAAACGGCCCAGTAGGTTAACAACATACATCACACGTGCAAAGCAAACACAATAGGTGGCCTACAACAGTCTGTACTGATGACCTGCAATAATGATGTTGTCAGACTGAATATATTAATTCCAAATTTACAATCGTGGTAGATTTGACCACATGTATGGAGGTATCAGCTGATGGAGAGAGAAAGCTTAACAGAGTCGGAGACATTCAGTATTCACTTTATGAGTTGACCTCTGTGTGCGCCTGTTTCCTCCAAGTCAAGTGGACTGAATACTCCAAATTGTCTGTTTGAGTGAATTTGAGTGTTTATTCATCTTGTGTTTGTCTTGTGATGGACTGATGACCTGTCCGAGGTTTCTCCTTAGTCTCTGGGTAATATATGCTGGATCCACTTTACTGTTATCTTGAGCCAACATAAGTGGGTAAGAGCAATGAATAAATATGGCATTTTTTGAGTGAGTAAATGAAGGTTTAATTTTAACTGCTCCTCCACTGACTGGCCTCATCTTTTCCTGTTTACTGTTATGTTGTGCTTTAGTCAAGAGGAACAGAAGTAGATGTCATTCTTCCTTTCTCAGTCTTAGGACATGTCCTGCAGCCATTCTGTTTCCTGACACTCTTCTTTTTGTCATCAGCTCTTAATCTGCCCATCGAGTCTGCTTTCTCTTTCCCCTCTCTTCCCTTCAGGGATGAACTATGAGTTGATAATATTGTACTTGTCCACTGTCCTTGTTAATCCTCCATCCATGCAGCCTATATTTGACTTCTCCATCCTTCTTCGTTTGGCTCATCCCCATTGTAAAGATTTTACATCTCCTCCTTGTTGCTTTTTCTATTTAGCCTTTTTTCCTCTTCGTACTACCTCTTCTTTCTCTTCCACTTTACCTTCGGCTCTTGTTGCTGCAGCACAAACACTGCCCCACCTCTCTTTCTGTCCACATCCCTTATGTTAACCTTCCAGTTTCTATTCCTATGGCTGCCTCCACATCTCTCCTCGCTCTTCCCCTCCATCTGATTGCTTGTTAGTTGGTATGCAGGCTTGGACCCCTATTGTGCATTCTTGCCTGTCAGCACTCTCTTTTTCCATCTCCGTCTCCCCCTTTCTCTTTATTCCTCTCTCCAGCTCCTAGTGTCCATTCTTTCTATCAAACAAAACAAAACAAAACAAAAAAAAAGCACAACCACATAGAGAGCAGAGGACAGGGCCTGTTTAAAGAGGATAAATGCTGTCTTGTAACTAGGAAAGAAAGAAAAAGAAGATATATGGGCTATTGGACAGGGGAATGTTTTCATGTGTAAGAAGAATTTAAAACGAATTAAACACCCTGGAGAGATAAAGGGCAGCAAAGGAGAGGAAGAGAGAGGGAAATGGGGGAGTGGCCCCAATGACAATAATATATGGATGGAGGTCTATGAAGGTGGAGGCTTGCTAGCAGAATGACAAATGGGTCTCGAGTGACAGAGTATAATATTAAAAAGTAAATTGATATGCAAATGTGGAGTGTGTGGCTTTGGAGGACAGGGATAGCCTGTTGTCCTCAGTGAAGTGGAACAGAGAGGCAGAGGGAAAGGTGAGAGCCCGGCTGTGATAGTGATACTGCAGCTCATTAATATGTGTGTGTTTTCGCGTGATTGGTGGAGGTGAGTGTGCTTTAAGTCATGTGAATACACAGCCGTGGGACGGGTATTTACACTGTACGAGCTGGCAAAGTGTCATGCAGGACGGCAGTGAAATGGAACGGTGAATGGTAGTGTTTAATGTCACACTGCAGTACGGCAGAACAAAGAAACAGCTGGTGGGAAATGCAGGGAGACTTTCTCATTATAAAGTCTGTTCCAGCTCAAGACCCAATGAATGCTCATACAGTAAATACCTGTGGCATGTAAATCAATAGCAGGACAGCAAGCCATTCAACAAGACTGTGTGGTGAGTGCGGCCATGGTTTTTTTTTGCAGCTGCATAAAACTAAATCAATTTTCAGTACATCTAAATAAAATTCTGTGATGTGCATAACCACATATCCGACGAATCATGATTAAGTAGAACATTTAGTGCTATGTTGCTATGTCAGTTAGAGAAGCTTAGGGTTTAGGTAACTAACTAGCCTCCAGTAAGTGACAAAAAGAGGTTAATCTTGTTAGTCAGGACCATTAATGCAATGAGAAAGTATACTGTGTGATCCTGTGTGAACAAAACACAAAATCTTAATGCAAACAAGCATTTAGAGGCCTGGAAGGGAAAGAAGACAATGACGTTAGCTGTGAGGCCACTTAAATAAGCCGAGGCCCAAGCTACAGATTAACATTTTGCTTATTGGCTGTTCAAATGAGATGCCAGAGTACACACACTAGCAGCAAGCGGATATTCGAAGATAAACACATTTGGTTAATGTACCAAAAGAAGACAGTTTTGGTTAAATGTTGACAGCAAGTCAGGGTTGACTTTGCGTATTTAAGACTGAAAACTTTCCCAAACATTAACTAAAGGGTTTGGGTTGCTTGTGACATGTTTAGTCCAAGCATTTTGCCCAGGCAGTGAATCGTTTCAGCACAATATACTACATACAAGTCCCCCATAACAGCTGTTGGTTTGCAGTTTTCCTACTACTGCTCTGTTGCAGTTTCAAATGTGAAAACTTCGTAAAAATGTCAAGTGTAAAGAAAAAATACCTGCGGCATCAGAAAATGGCCTCCACATTGCCCTCCCGAGTCCAATTCCAGTGTCTTTAATAGATGAATTACAAGTCAGCTGCATTTAGTCGAAGATATTAAATATCTGTTTCAAACACACACACCCAGACACAGCTGTCGGGGGAAAACAAAAGCCACAGCCATGTCAGGTTTTGCGCCATGTTTAAGACTGCAGCGCTAATGATTCATGACACTTCTAACTGGAGAGGAGAAATGAGTTGCTCTGTAATTACTATGGAAATGTGTTCATTTCCCATCAGACACACACATACACACACACACATATGCACCCATGGAGACAAACTCACATTAACACCGAAACACATCCAGCAGTGATGTGAAAGTGCTTCAAACGTGGGTGTTTTTGCAGAACACACACACGTATGTCTGTGTGTGTGTGTCTGTGTACGTCCCGACGGGATTATCACAGTTGGAGCAGAGGTGTGACCCATGTCCCCATTCCCCATATGTTTTAAACACATGCCCCAAAGCACTGTGTGTGTGTGACTGTGTGTCAAGGGGGTAATGATAGTCCCTTGGTGTTCGACTGGCTTGAGCCCAGCTGATAACCAGGTGGGGCCCAGTCCCATTTCACCAGAACATTATGCCCCCTCCTCTTTATCCCCAAATACCAGCAACCGGTCTCTACCCATATGCATGTGTGTGTGTCTGTGTGTGTATTCCCAAGACAGCCTATTGATGTCTGGGTTACACCATGCATTCAGCTGTGTAAAATCAACACAAGGATTAAACACCAAATGACTGAGATTTACTGAGCCCCGCGGAACCCCACCTTTCTCCATTTCTGCCGCACAGCGTGTCTCATTTGCAGTCATAGCGCAGCAGCCCATTTCTTCTCCACTCAGTATTCCTCTTCTATATTATTTTTGTGTTTATCTCATTTCGGCTCTCCTTTTCTTTATCAAATCTTTGCTTGCCATTTCTTTCAGTCTACATTTCTCTTCTGTCTTCCTCTTCACCACCGTCTTAAATCACATACTGTGCGGTGCTGCAGATTCCCAGTCACTCCTGGACCTGAGCCCAAATCTGTTTATTTTCATGATGGACAGCCATTCTGACTGAATGCTGCTTTACCTGTATAAGACGATGAAGGAGGACGGGGTGAAAGGGAGGAGAGAAGACTCATGACCTTTAAGTCCTCTATGGGTCCTTTTTAAAAAAAAAAAATAAAAATTTAATTAAACTTAAATCACCTAAATAAACTACAGATTTGGGCAGGAAAACAAAGAAAAATAAACAATAAACACAAAAAACCCAGTGTAATTTTGATAGACATTTAGTGTCCCCACCCCCGATACATTTGTTCTTAATCACATTATAAATTACAGCCTTTTGTTTTCATGGAAGAGAGTCAGAATGTGAGGAGAGAGGACAGGAGACCGTGCAGTATTTATGGTGTAGTTAGTATGATTCTGCTGTTAAATTTTATGCCTTTTGTCTCAAAATGTTTGTGCTGACTTTAAAGGAGCAGTAAATCTCAGAGACAGTGTTATGGATGATTAGCATTCTTAACCCTGTGAACCTCAAGCAGTTTCTGAGCGATTTTTTGCTCCTGTCACATTTTTACTCACTCTAGGCTCATTTCTCACTGCAATATAAAGTCCTCTATGGATAAAGCACAACCATTGCTAGAAGCAGGGGGAGAACTCAAAAATGTGTTGTATGTAGCATAACAAAGTTATAATGCCATAAATCACAATAAAGGGGAAAAGAAGTGAAATTACTCTGATCATGTATTTTACTAAGTTAAAAGAAATGGAATCAACATGTACAACAAGGGTCTGCATCAATGCTGGTAAAAATGGTGTCTTTACAAAGTAAAGATATTTAATACTCAACTTTCTAATTTGTTTCCGTAGGCATCTACTATCTTGCTGTATAAACACAGCCTGCAGTTTGAAAGAGCTCAGCCAAAAAGTCCCTGGATTTCTGACTGAGAAGCCATTAGAGACTGTTTGAGTCACTAATGGCTTCTCAGTTGTGCAAAATCTTTTAACCTGTACAGAATCTGGCTCATGTAATGGTTTATTTGGGGATTTTTTCTTTTAAATAAGATATGCAGAATAAAGCAATTCTAACAAAACATAACTCTTTTAAGCCTAAATTGTGTTAAGTTTTCCAACAAAATGGCACATCACAGATGACTGGTTCAAGGACAGGAAAGTTAAAAATCCGCAGATTCTTTTTGTTTTTCTAGATGAATGATAAATGGTGTAATATTAGCTAAAAGAAAACATGCCCTTTAAACCTGCTGGCAGGTTTCCAGGGTTCAGAGGCAGAAGCTCAACAAAGTAACTAGAAAACAGACTGTTAGAAACATAAGACTCACACAAACACACAGGCATGAATCCCCCCGTCGGGTCTATAAAACAGAATAAGTTTAACACTTCCTCACAGCTGCTCTGCAGGATCAAGCTGATCAATTTGTCAATATTTTGTCTTGATCGTTGGACTGACCCTCCCCGCAGGGTGTGTGCATGTGCACAGAGGGGGGTGAGAAAAGGGCATAGAAGAGTGGGTGTGTGCATTTGTTTGTGTGTGATTTGTGTATATGTGTGTGTGTGTGTGTGATTTGTGATATTATTGAAATCAGTGCTTGATGAGCAGAAGGGTCCATAGACAGGTAAAGAAGAGTGCTTTAATGCATAGGTTTATGACGCACATGCGCGCACATGCACATTCACTCAAACTCAGGCAAAGCAGCTCTGAGAAAGGGTGAATTGAGTGGTAGCAGAGAAGATGTTTTTTCTCCTCCAGGCTTGCCTTCTACAGAGGAGAGGGGTGTGCAGAGACAAAAGGAAATATCTGGTTGTTCATACACACAGCTACTGGCTGTTCACAGTATGGGGGTTTCCTGGAAATATCATAGATTTAACATAGCAAACAGATGTGCAACTACACACGCACACTCAAGGATTAAAGTAACGTAAACTTCTATGTATGTCCTATAATGATATGGAACATATTGATATCTTTGTAGCTGAGTAACAGTCTCTACTGTGTTATATAGGGTTACATCCAGTGCAGCATCATAAAACATCTTTACATTTCTTTTTCAGGCATTGTGGATATATCAAAGCCAAGCAGGACCCTGACGAAGAGAAGATGCAATTCCAACATGGCCGAGGTAAAAGCACAAACACGTGCACGCACACTGAAACAAGGAAACTGTATGACATTTGTCTTAAACTAAACCTCACACCCACCTGCAGTTAACCACTTCACTGCCTGTATTTAAAGCCGTAAACAACAGACACAAGGTGGAATATTTTGAACAAAGTGAACAAAGGCACTGCTTTTTCTTCACATAAAAGAGTCATATTTTGTTTGCATATCTCAGGATGTATCATGAGAACTGAAAGCAACAGAACATAAGTCTCTGACTTTGTAGCATTCTCAGCTGAATTAACCACATTGTTTCACAGTTTCGTGCTCAACTGTTTGCTGGCAGAGCGAAGCTCCTTATGGGTTCCTGTTAAAATTATGAGTCATTTTAACACCATTGCTAACAAAGTAGCTATGTGTTTCATTATGTAATAATTTGTAATGTCACTCAAACAGAGTACCCACACTCAAGATCCCATTTCAACAGGAATTCACACTAAATCCATGCTAGCTTCTGAAGGAAAGTGTTTCCCCAAAGGCATCAATAAAGCATTATATTAATAATATGACCTATTTAATATTCCTTTTACATACCATTAACCCAGCATGGGCTCATTTTCTTCCACTGTATTTGAGGAACACTCTAAATGAATTTAATCCTTTTCCCATTTCACTTTTCCACTTGTGCAGTCAAGCTTCCAGGCAGCAGAACTTACATCCATCCTCACACGTACGAAGACCCCAACCAGGCCATCAGAGACTTTGCCAAAGAGATAGATGCTTCCAATATTCGCATAGAAAGAGTCATTGGAGCTGGTGAGTTGGCAGTAAAACAGCAGTAAGCTACTTTAATAACTAGAAAAAAACTGTAAAAAATGAAGTTGTTTAAATTCAAATGACTGAATCATTTTAGGAATCATTTGCATGCAAGGACAATTCTCCTTATTTTTGAGGAATCGTTAGTACCTGCAAAATGTAATAATTGTGGAACTGGATGCAATTTAGAGTCAATAAAAGAGCGTAGAAAACTTCTGAAGTCACAGATAAGAGAACCCAGATATTCATCAATTGTACAAGCGCTTATCTTTTAACAGAAGCTTCAAAGTTTTATTATGCTTTTGTGTGTGTGTGTGTTTGTGTGTGTAGGAGAGTTTGGGGAGGTGTGTAGTGGGCGACTTCGTGTGCAGGGGAAGAGGGAGATCTACGTGGCCATCAAGAGTCTGAAGGCCGGATACTCGGACAAACAGAGGAGGGACTTTTTGTCTGAGGCCTCCATCATGGGCCAGTTCGACCACCCCAACATCATCAGGCTGGAGGGTGTCGTCACAAGATGTGAGTAAAGACCTTTACTCTATCAAGTGTGCGTGGGATTGTGACGAATCACACACTCCCCTTTCCTTTCTCTGCATTTGTGTGGGAGTGTGTTTAGATGTGCGTCTGTCACGCACCTATTTGAGAAGCAGCAGAGCTGTTGGTGATGTAAATATCAGTTGACCCTGGATCAGATAAAAGCTCCATCACCATGGTAACGCACTGGTGAAGCATGGCAGTGTGCATGTGATGCAGCTGTCCACCTCTCAAAAGGCCACTTGTTTACTTCACATGATTGTGTTTGGGCAATTAGAGTGAGTGTGTGTGTTCATGTAGGTGAGACAGACACAGGCCTGGTTCAACAAGATAGCTGATTCGTTATCAGTGGGCCTCGCTCGCTCACAATCACTCACTATCTCTCTCTCTCTCTCCATCTATCCTGCTCTCATCTCATATCCCTATCTGACTCTCCTCTCCCCATCTAACCTTCTCATTCAGTCGCTCCCTCTTTCTCTCCTTCTCACTCGCTGTCTGTCTCAGTCAGGCTCCTCTTCTCACCCTCCAGTACTCTCTCTCTTTGTCATTGTAACTCAGTGTCAGAGTACGTAAATGCTAAGCCGGCTAAATTTGAACATCTTTTCCCTCTGCGTTTTGACCCACGACCGCACTAATGCTGCATGCACAACTCTGACCAACTTCTTCTCTTGATCTAACCCTGGAGCGCTTCATAGAATCGGAAGGTGCTACCAAAACGTGATAATGGGAACCTGTATCTGGGTATCCCTGCTTTTTAAATTTTTTTTTTTTTTAAAAGCAACAGCCTTTAAGATTGAAATGCAAAAGGAAGAATTTCAAGCATTTTTGAGATTATGAGCCTCACAATCAACATATAATGATGGATTTTGCATAATAATCATCATTAAGATCACAACATTTAATTCTGGAAAAATAATGCAAATCTTTTCCATCATCCAACTGTTACTACTGGGCTTTTGCAGCACTAGAAGATATTGTTGCTCTGTTGTCCATGAGTGAAATGAAATATTTAAGTTACAGCCATAATAAAAGCAGGTCATATTCTCTAAAAGCTAAGAAAAGGTGCCTCAGTGTTTCCTTCATTGTCTCCTTTAGTCAAGGATACACTGGTCCATCCTTTACCAGAGAAAAAGAGATAATGCTGTCCCACAATTCCCTGCAACAACAACTTTCAAAGCGACCCACGATCCATGGCAGACTCATGTTAACAACATTTACTGTCACATGACAACATAGCCTAGTCAGTGCAGTTAGATTCTCTTAGCATCATGGTTGTGTTTTCCTCATTGATTCTGCTCCCATAGTTCCTCGATCTTATGAGGCTTTCCACTGAGGTCAAAGAAAAGTGTTTACAGACTAAGGTTCTAAAAGTTCAGGAAAAGACTGAAAATAATTTATTGGACTATATGACCACAACCCAATTCTCCTTCACCTCCAATCCATTTTTGGATAACATTTTTTTAAACGTAAAAGTAGGTGATTGCTCAGTGCATTAATTTTTATGCCAAATTTGCAGTGCAGCAGCGCCTGATTAACAGGTATCCTTTATGACCCGCAATCAAATCCAGATTTTTTGCTTTTTCAGAAGGCAGATAAAAGCAGAAAAATGTGTCAACAATAACAACTATATTGCAAGTCTAGCTGTGTTGAAGCAGGTACAGGTGATCACAAAAAGCAGGGGTGGACAGACTGTAAGTGTGGAGCACTTTTTCAACCAAAATTACCTGTAAACACGAATGTGGACGTCTTGTGTTTCACATTAGCTGAGTCAGCGTGGACGTAGTGTCATTGTTCTCTCTCGCCTGCTGTTCATACTCCTCGGTGCTGCTGCTCTGTCCATCCTCTGATCTGACACCTTGTTATGCAGATGTTTGTGAGACATCTGCAGACGAGCAAAAGGAAGAGGGAGAGAGTCAGTACAAAGAAACAGAATTGTAAACAGACAAATAAACCTCCTTCTCTGCCCTCATCTCACTCCCAACTCCTTCTCCCTTTGTCAGGCATACAAAGATCATCAGTCCATCACACACCGGTGCTCAGTGGCACTTAGGCAAACAACAAAAGAGCAAATGCATATACACAGGCTTTTATCATGAATATTAATAATTCATAAAGTTAATTGGGTGTGTTTTTTAGCCTCATGAATATTCAGCAGCATGCATATTACGAATGAGACCCCACTGCATTTCTTATTCATTTCCTCCTATTCTGTCACTCTCTCCTGCTCTGTGTTTCTGTCTCAGACATGAAAGAGACGTGGAACATGGAGACGTGTAATTATGCCACTTTCTTTTCAGGAACTCTCACTATTCTGGTTCAAAATACCAGAATAAATTCAAAAATTACTGCCGAATTTTTGAAATTTCGAGGACAATAGCGCAGTTGACAGTGGAAACAGCTAAACACTGACTTGACAAGCAATTTATTTTAACACAAGAAAGTATTCTTTATTCTGCTGTGTTTTCTGAATATAAAATGTTTATGCACGTTCAGTTTTTTTTTTGTTAGGTGCATGTAATGAGTGCTTGTCTACTTCTACATGCGTTTCCTCATGTCTCCCTTCTCACCTGTCTTCACGGCACATTGAGGAGCTGATAGAGCCCCTCAGAAACAAATCTCACTAGCAGAGCAGTAATTTCACAGGTCACAGCTCAGGGTGTGTATGTGCGAGCAAAGGGGGTGAGAGTTGAGATGGGTCAATAATTCCTTCAGGCCCTTTTTCTCCGGCACCAGCTGGTCCCTTCACAGCGCCCTCAGTCTAATCAGACACGCTGACCCTAACTGCTCTGGACTCAGGTGTGCAGGATTGGTTTGTGTAGGTGTAAGTAGCTGCAGACTCAGGAGCCGTCGCAGTAATATTGGTTTAAGTAGGACTAGGAGTAATTGCTGCTCTGCTGTGGTAGGTACAGGAGAGATGCAGCAGCAGTAGCTGTGATGGCACAAAGTAACATCGCAGCTGTAACTATCTTAACAGTAGGAAAGAAAAAGAAGCACTAAAACAATGGCAAAGAAAAGGAAATGTGATTAAATATGAAATATTATCAGTAGTGGAAGTGCTTAGATCCTTGAATTAAGTAAAAGTACCAATGCTACACTGTAAAAATACTCCATTACAAGAAAAAATTATACCCAAGTAAAAGTAAGCAAGTATGAGCAGCAAAATGGAAATGACTGAAGTCAAAGTCCTGCTTAGGTTCTTCTGACTAATTTATTTTCATATATGAAGTCATTATATTATAATTGTGAAACATCAGTGTGTCAGCTGCGTGTTATTGTTGTTGCTGCTGGAGGTTTCAACTATTTCATACAATGAGAGTGGAAAGAAGAAAACACAAATAATACATAAACTGAAAACAGATCTGATACATAAATCTGTTTTCAGTTTCTGGACTTTTTTCTCTAATCTATGATTCATGGTGGCATATTGGATCATTTAAATATTTATTAAAATGAAACCATCTGAGAAAAATGACTATTTGGTGGAGCTGTTAACAAGCCATAGACATCTGAAATGTGACCCGACTACACAAAGCTGTTTCGATGAAACATTTGGAAACCATCGGTTTAGTCTCAGACGATGTGCTGGTATTAAACTTTACCAAGACAATGTAAGTAAAAGTAACTAAAACTGCCAAAATAAAGGTAGTTGAGTGGAAAGTAACATGTAGTGGAGTGGAAGTATAAAGTAGCATAAAATGGAAAATAAATAAACCACTTGAGTAAATGTAGTAAGTTACTTTCCACTATTGTTGATTAGTCATTTACTTGCAAAGAGTTGGATAACTGACACCACTGGCAAAAATAATAACTAATGTGATCCAACTTAAAGGAAAGCATATTGTACTGCACAATACTGTCAGGAAATGCACCGTAATAGAGCTGCAACTACTAATTATTTTCATTTGTCATCACTTTGCTTATTTTCTCAAATAAATGACTGTTTGGTCTGTAAAATGTCATTTAAAAAAACCCTATGAATAGCACCCATCAAAGTTTCCTAAACCCATCATGATGTCCTCAAATGTTTTGTTTTGTCTTACTAATGGCCCAAAATCCAGAGATAATTGGTTTACTATGATATAAGTCAAAGAGAAGCATCCTCATGGATAAAAAGCTAAAAATAGGAAAAGGCTTTTTTTGCTTAAGAAATTACTGTACTGATTAATGAAATGGCAAAGTAGTATCGGCTTAATTTTATGCTGTTCAACTAATTACATAATGGACTACTCATTTCAACTGTACAGGAAGCAGTTGGGTTAGTCAGGGCTTTCCCTATGTAGAAGAATTTTGGAGAGGTTTTAGCCGGCACCATGGGAAAACCACCAACAGTATGGATGATAAGAATTGAGGAAAAAAAAATAGACAACTTTTTTTTAAAACCAATTTTGCTAATAGACATTTTGTTTGTCAAATGGCCAGAAATAAAAGTAAAATTCATAGATATCTGTGAAATTAGGTTACACAGACTCATTGCCTTTACTGTATGTGGACAAATCATGCTTGTTGTAGTGTGTTTTGTGTATGAAGCCTTTATCACATAGGGTTTATCTACTGGCATCCAGTGTAACATAACTATTGCTTTCTGCCATTTCTTTCCATTCCAGTACAGCAGTTTCTTTGTTTCTGGCTCATGTTAAATATTTCATTGTTTCAGGTATTGTCTTCTTGTTCTTTCTTGACTAAAATCAATTCACTTACACTTTTTTGACTGATCTCCAAATGTCTATTCTGTGTAAGTGTTCTTGTTGATGTTAAAGAAGTGACTTTGTTGTAGGAATTATCAATATGTGCTATCTACAAGTAAGAGTAGTAAAGGGAGTGTTTCAGGAGGATTTTAAGTTGATTTATTCAGTGCAACACACATTGCATTGGATGGCACACGTGTTGGACCCAGTGAATCGACTGAAAGGAACAGAAGTTTCCAGCCGAGCTGTGGAAGTGGTCGCCATAGTGATTATTGTTGTAATACTAATGACTGCAGTGGTAGTAATAAAAATTTTGCTCTGTTATATTTTGTATTGGGTTTATGCATGAGTGCCTATCTTGGCTGTTTTTCATTCATTTCTGTGTGCACATGCACGTGTGTGTGTGTTCTCTGCTTAAAACCTCATAAGCCTTCAGCCGCTGCCATGTGCCACTCTAATAACCGACTCTGCTGTCTGTCACCTGATTGTTGCTATTGTCATGCTAATTAGAGCGCCACATGCGGGAAAAGAGGGGAGAAAAAAAATAGATCTTTCTTTTCTCTCCATGTCTCTCTACACATCAGAAAAAGTGCAGCAATCTGCCCCCAGCCTATCGCCCCCCTCCTCCCTCCCTCCCCCACCTCCATCTCCTTATCCTCCCTTTATCTCCCCCGTCCCTCATTTTATCCATCCGTCCTTTATGTGTTTTACAATCGCTGCAACAATCGGCTCATTTGGAAAACCCTCAATTACCGAACTCCATCTCATCTGACACACACATTAAAAAAAGAAAAAAAAAAGGCTGCTCTACAAAGGTGCCGTTAAAACCCGGCAAAACCTCGTTTTCCGCCCGTCTTATGTTTGAAGAAAACTAGTGATTAGTTTTAACTGTGTGTCTTTGTGCGCCAAACAATGAGTGTTTCAATATTTCCTGTCAGAGTGTTTGAAAGTATTGATGTTTTGAATATGCATGCAGATCTTAAGATTGGACTGCGCAGACAAATGAGAGAGGAAACTGGGAGGAGCAAAAAAAGTAGAGAATAGGTGACTACGGGTGCAGGATGTAGGGGAGAAGGGGGTATGGATGGATGAGATAGGATACAAGAGCGAGGAAATGAGAGGAAGATGGGGCTTGAGAATAAATGACGGTGACGGAGAGTGGTGGTGGTGGGGAGATGTGCGAAGAGATTCCAGGGAAAAGGGGGCAGACGAGAGGAGAGATGGCGAGGAGACAAACGTGAGGAAATGAGAGGAGATGAGAAAGCGAAGAGGGAGGAGGAGAGGTGAAGAGAGGCGAGGAGATAAGGTTATTGAGTTTCTGTCCGTCTGTTTCTCCGCACCCCCAACAACCTCACATAGCGCTTCCCAGAACAGAGATCTGTCCTGTGTTAAAAGCATTGTATCATTTAGTTCAGACCCTTAACATTAATCAATACAGCAGTTATTTCATTTTCTCGTTTGTACCTTGGGCAGCCTCATTCAATAATGTGGTAATGCGGCCCACCAGCGCACACACAGATAGCTACTCATAATGTAATTGTCCAGATGTATACAGAGTCTATCACTTTCGTTTACACTCTCACCAATGCGCACAGAAACAGCCTCTCGTAATGTAATTTACCCCTCAGACTGTATATACGTAGTCTCTATCACTTTCATGCACACACAGCAATTCTTAACTTCACGCAAGCGAGGCTTAAATGATCCAAGCTTTATTCCCGAGAAAAGCAGAGACAACACTTTCTACTCTCACTTAATAAAAAAAAAAAAAAGTGCAAACTCCTTTTCTGATCCATTCCATAACACACTCCACCTGGCAGAACATCAATACCCAATCTGCACACACTCACATCCATACACTGGGAGGTGCTTTTAGCTCCGTCGTGTTATTTCTGAAGGCGATGAAAGGCAATAAATTCGAATGAATATGAATGTGATTAGTTAATTATGTGCTTTCAGGAGGAAATTGAGGAGCGCTCGTGAATGTTTGTCGGAGCTGGAGAGGCTCAGTCCTGCCAGCGTCTGTGTGTGTGTGTTTGAATGGCATGTGACGAAGTTGCTACAAGAAGTGAAAGGGATTCATTGTGTCGTCGAGTATGTGTGTGTGTGTGCCGGCACCTGACAAAAGAGATGAAATGAGCTAATGTACTGCATGTGGGCGCGTGTGGTCTGTTTTTATTGGTAACCTCTGTTATCTCTTAGAGTCGCGGGGATAATTCTGCATGGCAGGTGTCCAGATGATGGCTAGTGATAACAGCAAAACTGTGTGTGTGGCTCACATGGTTCTCTAAGCCAAGACCACAGGATGAATGTGTTTCATTGTGCTTCTCTCTTGACCTGATAGAAAAAGTCTTCCCTTCATGCATGCTGCTTAACATTATCATTAGTTGTTATACACTACTGTTCAAAGTTTGGGGTTACTTAGAACTGTCCTTATTTTTGAAAGTAAAGCAGTTTTTTTCAATGAAGATAACATTACATTTATCAGAAATACAGTCTAGACATTGTTAATGTGGTAAATGACTATTCTAGCTGAAAACGACTGATTTTGAATGGAATATCTCCATAGGGGTACAGAGGAACATTTACAGCAACCATCACTCCTGTGTTCTAATGCTACATTGTGTTAGCTGATGGTGTTGAAAGGCTAATTGATGATTAGAAAACCCTTGTGCAGTTATGTTAGCACAAGAAGAAAAGAGTCATTCGTTTTGGAAAACATGAAATTGTCTGGGTGACCCCAAACTTTTGAACGGTGGTGTAGCTCAGACTCAAACACGGCACACAGAAAGCCACGAAGAGTCAGACCTCCATCCAAGTCAGGATCAATCCCATCGATGCTTTTATTTGCCCACAGAGATAAACGCATCCACAGCAGCACACATACGTTCTCCACCTCTGATCTGAGCTGAAATCAGGCCGTCATCATCCTCATTGTGCCGTCTCTCCTCACTCGCCATGTCCTGAAACCAGCTTTCTCTCTCTCCCTCTCCCACACTCACACAGAGCGATACACCACACACAACACAGGCCCCGTGTGGAGATAAATGTGACCAGCAGTCCTCACCCCCAGCAGAAGAAAATCCAATTCTCTTTCACTTTTATCCCTGAGACTAATGTTACTGTCAAAGAAGACACCACCACCAGAGACCAGGCGACTCTGCTTGTGTGTGTGTGTGTGTGTGTGTGTGTGTGTGTGTGTGTGTGTGTGTGTGTGTTGTGCTGCGGTGAGATAGTGAATTCATTTAAGGTGATGTATTGCTGTCTTTACCTACAATCTTACTGTAGGCCTCGGTGGTGTTGTTCCAGCCTTTCCATGACAAGCTTTTGACCCATCCTCCCACCATCCTGCCTCTCTATTCCACCTTTCTGTCCTTGCATGTCCTCTCCTTCTCCTCTTCTTTTTCCTTCCACATCCTCTTCATCTCTCATCTTCTCTAGTCTAACTCTCTTTCTCATTCCTTATTTAAAGCCATTTTGATTCTTTTTCTTTAATACATGTGCATCTTTCTATCAAGAAAGAGAGAAAGCAAGAAAGCAAGAGAGAAAGACATATGAGCAGTTTCATAAAAAGAACTTCCAATGAGCTCTTCTGGGATTTTTGGGGTATTTTTTTCTTAACAATAAATCTCACCCCCTCACATTTTTTTTCTCTTCAAAAAAAAAAAAAAATTCTGGAAGAACCCTTGCTATCTACACTTCTCCTGCTTCTCCCCCCTTCTATCATTCTGTCTTCATCTCTCCCCCAGGTTTTTTCCCCAGCATCTCTGAGGTCTGATTTAGGAAATGTGACCTATTCATCACAGCTGACATAGTCTGTGTGTTTACAAGCTGTGCACAAACACACACACACGCGCCGTCATTTGTAACCGCACATCGCATGTTTTTTTGTGATTGGCAAAGCCTGACTGTCGGGGGGCTGGTACCGAGGGAGAACCCTGTAAAACAGGGGCGGCTGCTGTTTCTTGTTGTGTGTGCGAGTGTGCACATGTGATTGCAGGTACTTTGTTAATCATTTGTAAGCCCCACCAGATGCCATGCAGGGGACCAAAGTGCGCGGGGCCTGTCAGTCAACCTCCCCTTCATCACGCACGCATGCACACAAACACACACTCATGCAGGTGCATAGCGATCCAACCGCAACCCCCTTCCCCTGAGGCTGATTAGTATTCATGAGATCTCAGGAGGCCCCCTTATACACACTCATACACACACACACACACACACATATTCTGGTGGATTGGTCTATTCTAATTATCTCCTGGCGTTTATGGAGAGGGCTGATTAGAAGCTGTCAGTGTGACTGATGACGACATGCCATGTTATCCCCCAGAGAGAGCCAGAGAGACAGAAAGAGCGGCTGGACACAGCTGTGGCCTCGGCTTCTTCTCCGTCCTCGTCTCTTTATAGTTTGTGTATTTCTTCCTTGTAACTCTGCCTCGTTAACAGCTGCCTTGTTATGTGCCTCCGTAGGTAAGCCAGTGATGATCATAACGGAGTTCATGGAAAACGGATCTCTGGACACTTTCCTCAAGGTGAGTCACGGCTCAGCTCCAAGCAACATAGCATTTGCATTTCCTCCAAGGTCAGGGCCACAAACCTTTTACAAAGGCCGCACAGCTACAAAGAGTTTGAAATTGTGGAGTTCATTTTCCCAAACTGCTGTACTCAAGGGCACATTCTTAAAAAAAGAAAGAAAGAAAGAAAGAATTACAGAAAAGTTGCCTGACTTAAATTGTCTTTCATTTCTCAGTGCTGGAGAAGTTGGCCTATATAAGTTCTACTAAATCCACCTAGGGCAAAGGTTTATGCAATCAAAGACTTAAATAACAAGTTTCCAAATGGTATTGAACCAGATCTTTCACATGGTTTGATCACAGAGTCCAAAATACAGCTACAAAACCTAAACAAAGAACTGTAGAGTAGACTTTCTCAACTTAAGGTCTGTAACAAAGTGACCCGTTTTCACTAAACAGTACAGAGAAGTTCTGGACATGACATGAAAAGTTGAGGTGAAAAATCACAACTGATTCATGACATTTAATACACATACACTGAACCTTTTGTTCAGTAAACAGGAACAAAGAAGTGGATAAGAAACAGAAACATTCAGTCGGATGTGTGGTCGCCGCACATTTTCCTTACATGATTTTTTGACACTGGGTCTGTGAAATGCACTTATCCCAGAACAGAGAACTGCAGCAGACTGCTGACAAATGGACAATAAAACAAAGAAAGTATATTGCTTTGTGTGCAACATTTGCTTTGTCAGGGCAAACAGAAGTCAACAATTCATTCCAAATGTAATGAAAAGTCATTTGGTTTTCATAGTGGAGAGAGTTCAGGATAGCAAATGGAGAGAAACATGTAAAGGAAATTGGCATTATCCTGAATGAACATAAGAATATAGTCAGCAGAAATATCACTTTTGGCATTCAGTATGCCGATCAAGTATTTGGTGAGGTTTGGAGAGAAGGAAATGTAACACAATAAAATAAATGGTTTTTTACCAATCCCCTATAACTGGAAACCAATTTCAAGCTCAAAGGAAGGCTGTGCAGTTATTGCTTTGTTATCGAAATCAACATGAAAAGAGAAGATCTGTATCATAATAATAGTAATTAATTTAAGAGTAATTCATCACATGAATACATGTTTTGAAATAATTATTCCTTCTAGCTATCCTTTCACAAACCTTCAGACATAATTAGTATATACTGTTCATTTTATCAAGGGATACATGAAAGTATATTTAATGAGCGATGCAGAGAACAAGAATATGCAATAACGCTGTAATATACGCAGAACTTCCTTTTCACTCTGTGTCTCTCAAATGTAGTAAAGATGCAGGATTGATTTAGCTGAGGAGCTCTGAATTAGGTTTTGCCTAAACCCAGATGAATAGCATGTTGCAGCCCTGGTGTGCCTCACATTCAACGTCCCCCTGATTCATATTCAGAGTTGTTTGTCATCCAGTAAAATCACTGCAGTGCTCCAGAGCCATTTAGGCTGTGATGATAGGCCCGCCGCTAAATAGACACCAATCCCACCAGCAACACTGACACAAAATGAAGTGACAGATAAAAAGTGGTGAAAGCATAATGTCCTGATACGCTCATACCAGCACACAAAAACACGCAGATCCATGTGCGTTTTCCTGCTACAATATGTATTGTCATGAGAGTCATAAAGAGTGTCCGCAGTGACTCTATATAATTATGGAATCAGCTTTATGGTTTTTACAGCTCATCCGTGCATCTGGCATCCATGTGTCTTTAATTATGCTGACCATTTATTAAGCAGATCTCCCTCTGAAATAACAAAGCCGCTCGTCTCCCTCTTCATCTCCTACACTGTCTATCTGCATCCCACTCTCAGATTTCCATCTTTCCCAGTACGGCATATAGAGTTTGTCATTGTTAATAAAAAGTAATGTGCCAAAATTGGCCCAAAATTCCACCTCTCTCATTCTTCATCTCCTCGTCTAACCTCCATGCCCTGCATTTCTCTAATCTCTCTCTTTCCTTGCCCTGCCCACCCTTCCTCCTCCTTCCTGGCAGTGCAGTGTGGTGGGCAGATTGATAGAGGAAGTCAGTAGGTTTGTTAGACAGTCCAATCAATCAGCATCTCACAAAACCACCGGCTAATTAACTTACTCCACAGCTGTCGAGGGGGAGAGAGAGAGAAAGACCAAAAAAAAGAAATGATAGAGGAAAAGGGGGGTGGGGGGTACAGATGCAGAAAGATGAAGGAAGATAGATAGATAGATGGAGACCGACTCAAAGTATTACAGAGTTCTCTCTCTGAGACAGAGACTGGGGGAAGACAGAGATGGATGGAGAGAACAAAGAGGAAGAGGAAGGGGAGATGATATAAAGGAGAGAGGGTGACTGATAACATGAATGGCTTTTTAACGGGGACCGTTGGCCCAGGGCAGAAATAATTGGCGGTGGAAGGTGAGTTGGACCGTCATCGATCAACAGGCTCCACTCTCTGCCAACGACAGCTCAAATCTGAAATCCAGTGAGCTCCGCATGGGCACACGGTCAGTATTAGAGAGGAAAGTTTTGTCTGCTCTGTCAGATCCAATCCTCTGCAAGTAGGGTTTTTTTGTGATCCTCCATTGATCCCTGGAATGAGAAATTCATCTTTTGCTTGCCACCCTTCACAGGGAGGTCAAAGCGCAGGGTTAGCAGGAGCTGAAAGAGATTCTGAGTCTTGCTCAGGGACACTTGAGAAATGTGGATTGCTGCCATCAGAACGCTTGAATCCTGGCCTAAACCTTCACTTCCAGCTGAGGTGGTTAAAGAACCCACACCTAATCACTGAGCCCCTGTGTTTCTCCTTGTTTCTTGCTCCAGAAACACGACGGCCAGTTTACAGTGATCCAGCTGGTCGGCATGCTGCGAGGCATCGCCTCAGGTATGAAGTACCTGTCAGACATGAGCTACATTCACCGAGACCTGGCAGCACGAAACATCCTGGTCAACAGCAACCTGGTGTGCAAAGTGTCTGACTTTGGCCTGAGTCGAGTTCTGGAGGACGATCCAGAGGCCGCCTACACTACAAGGGTAAGACACAGACTCACAATCTGCCATGAATAATTGTCTTCAATTATAGTTCATCCAGCCACTGACTTCTACGTTATTGTTCCTGAACTAAAACAGGCTGGTGGAAAACTTACTTGAACCAGATGGGCATGAATAAATCTTAAACAAAGAGACCTACTCCGAAGAAATGTATCTGCAGATAATTAGACCTGACCCAAAACACAAATGATCTAAACAGACATAAACAAAGCAAATGCTCCCACACAGGGAATGGATGTGCTACCAATTAGCTGGCAAACAAATAATAGCAGTACATGTCTCAGCAGTACATCTATCTTGACAGTCTTGCTTCAGTAAGCCTTCGGCTAATTTCTCAGTGAGCCTGAGTTTTAAACTGAAGATTCAGGACATAATAACTTAGAATAAAATTACTTTTGAAAAAGAAAGTTGGCTCTCAGTCACCATCACGTATTTGTTGCTGCCAAATTGGTTTGACTGAAGGTTTGAATTAGACAGTTAATGTACAATGGTGCTGACTCAGAAGATATTTTGGCTCTTTGTGTGAGCACATAAAATAATAAATACACTGTGCAGGACTGCATAATATATCAATTTAGCACTGCTATTGCGATGTGTGCAAACGAAATAGTCATTTTGCTTGAAATACGATGTAAAGCAAATCAACTAAAATACATCACGGTACAACTTTTTTGCTGTTTGATGCTAAAGAAAACTTTCATTGTTCTCATTCCATAAATAATCAGCACGAGAAGCGTGATATGTCTGAAGAGTTCTTGGATATAGTTTCATTAAACTTCATCTACCAGACATATAATTTGTTGATATGCAGGTTCCACATGTGAAACAAATTGAATGAGGAACAGGAGAAAAACACTAAAAAAGGAAGATTTGGTTGCAAAACAAATGCAACATCAATTGCATGGAAATATTTTAGTGACAGAAAGGCTGATGTTGACCTAAAAGAAGCACTCTGTTGTCAGTGTCTTGCAATTGTTACCACCAGAAGAGGCAACACGTCTAATTAGTTTGATCACTTATATTAGCGACAGAAAGCTCTGTATGTCAAATGCAAATTTTGGATGCCACAGCCAGTGTTGCACCACATAAGAGCAGTTTTGCAACAATTTACGAGCCAAAAATTTCATAGTTAAAATAATAAATAAAAATATTTTAAGATTTTTTTTAAAACTGGATTTTTTATGCAGATAGAAAATCACACCAATGGCTCTGGATTTTTCTTTTCCAAATACAGTCATTCAAAGTCATCTGGTGGAAAGTCTCGTGAAACCAACAGAACTGAGTTGGTCAACTGATGTGCAAGAATAATGAAAATTGAGTGTACTGCACCTTCGCATTCTCAGTCTCAATGTTGATGCACTACATACAAGTTGCCAAATTCATGCTCCCAAGGATGCATTTCCAAGCTTGACAAAAAACGATTTTTTATTTTATTTTATTTTATTTTATTTTTTTTTGGGGGGGGGGTAATGACTGTACAAAAGTATAATGCTTTAATACTGAGCTGCAGAGTTTTGCGAACAGCTTTGTATCAGGGCTCTACTGGCAGCTGCTGAATATGTGCTGTTAGCAAAATGAAATTCATGCACAGCATGAATACATACACCCAAATTTCCCCCCTCAATATTTTAGCCTATATATAGTCAAATCAGAGAAGTCTTTGTTCATGTTAACATCCTCTCAGAGAGCTCAGAGAGAATGAGGAAACTCAAACGTCAGTGAGTTAAACCACTGTGGAGTAACTCATCTAAAATGTCCACAAGGAGATGGCATTATTCATATTCATAGGAAGTGTTGGGGATGTTATTTTTAATATGGCATTAGCATTGCCCTGGGAGGAGTGTATCAGCCGCTGACTGCTCTATTGCAATCACACACAAACTCCCACTGATGTCAGGAGACCTAGATGGAGAGCTGCAGGCATTGAGGGGAGGGGAAGGGGGAGTAGGAGAGGCCGAGGCGGAGATGGGGAAGAGACAGAAAGAGAGAGAGGAGTGGATATCAAATAAGACGAAGATCCAGGGAGGCTGGGGGAGAGTAGAGAGAGACAGAGGGAGGGAGAGAGAGAATGAGAGAAGGCAGGAGGACGATCCAGCGAGAGCAGTTAAGAGAAAAAAAAGGAGATGGGGTTGGGGTGGACAGGGGGTGGTGGAAACAAAAGTACAGTGACTTGGCAGCTTTGTCTTTTATTTGACTTTGACCAAGCAGAGATGGGGAATGCTAGGTGGTGCAGAGGCAGCTGCCGCATGTTAAAAAGCTGAAGCGAGCCTATAGAGGTACACTGTGTGTTAGAGTGAAAGAGAGAGGGCAGGGGTTTCTTACTGCCTATTGTGTCTATACAGCCGGCTGTATGGAATCCTTTTGATCTGTGCATCAACAACAAAGGCAGGAAGAAAACGAAAAGTGATGGCAGAAGACAAGTGCAAGAACAAACACTGGAGCACCCTTGTGTTAGAGAGGAGTCCTTTGCTAAGTTGGTGTATAACCTCACCTGCTCTGTTCTTAAATATGCCGCTGTATCAGGCTTCTCTTCAGCCACCATCTTACAACTCCTTGTACTCTCCTGTATTTTGATTCATTGCGACACCAGAAACCAACTAATCAAACAGCCTTTAGGTATTTACACCATTATAGACAACAAAAAGCAGCCAGTTCAGTGTGGATAAATGTGTTAATTGATTTATGTATTCAGGGCGGAAAGATCCCCATCAGATGGACGGCTCCAGAGGCCATAGCCTACAGGAAGTTCACTTCAGCCAGCGATGTGTGGAGTTACGGTATCGTCATGTGGGAGGTGATTTCATACGGAGAGAGACCCTATTGGGAGATGTCCAACCAGGATGTGAGTCACAAACACATGCATCATGGCTCAGCTGCAGTATTACTCTTCACATTGCACTTATACAAATCCTACAACAATAAAGATGTACTTTTTCCTCAGTCTAAATTTGTATTTCTTTGTCTAGTGTTGATCACAGAACTCGATATGTCTGTCCTTGTAGGTGATCAAAGCAATAGATGAGGGCTACCGTCTCCCTGCTCCCATGGATTGTCCTGTGGTGTTGCACCAGCTCATGTTGGATTGCTGGGAGAAGGGGCGCAGCGACAGGCCAAAGTTTGGACAGATTGTCACAATCCTGGACAAACTCATCAGGAACCCAGCCAGTCTCAGAGAGCTGGCCAACAGCTCAGGATGGTCAGTGGGAGGAAGCTACAAATTAGAACTGTGAATTTCACTGATATGCACATGTAGCTTGGACGAACTTGGTTATGATTACTTGATCCTACATGCATTGAAGACATTCTAAATCTATTTTGTTGGTACTGAAAATTGTGCAGGTCCCATTTTTAACTTTTAACAGACTAATGAAGTGATAAACTATGATTATGAGATAGTGTGCTGATAAATCCAATGCCTCACACTCATTTTAGACTGCCTAAACGCCCAGTTGCATTGCACACACCAACAGAATATCATTTACATTTCACACTTTGAGCATTTAGCTGATGCTCAGAATGAGGCCAGCATAGAGATGTTTCAATCCCTTTCACAGACAGTACAACTGAAAAGCCAACAGAAGTTCAAAAGAACTACTATCAAGAGCTTCCATACAAAAGACTCAATGAGCAACATGACCTGAAAGGATAGTCTCACATACAGTGTATATGGTTAACTAAAGTATATACACTACTGTGCTGTACTAGGTTTAGTGCAGCATATATAAGGGTATATTTTATGTAAATACAGATGGAAAGAGAGCAAAATATTTTCGAAGTTTAAATATGAAAATTAACAAACACACAGATCATTTATAACAATTTAAAACAAAAAGAAGCATACAAACAAGTCAACAGAGTTCCACAAGTAAAACCATGTGCACTTGTGCTGAGGGGGGGCAGCAGATGATGAACCATTAATCATACTTACCCACTAATGGCTACGTTTAAAGTTTATATTTTCTTTTCACGGTGGATTTGAGGCTGTCATGCTGTGGTTGTTGCAGTATTCAAACTATTCTTCCCTAATGCAAATTCAGCACCATGAATGAGCAATAACTCACAAGCGCTGCCAATGTTTTTTTCTATTTTTATGAATGTCCATACAAGAGTTATATTTTTCATCTGTGCCAAGGACAAATAATTGACTTCAGCACTATTAAAAAGCAGTTATTCAGTCAGTTCACAGGCCAAATCTCCATTTTGTTGTGGTTGTGCTTTGTATTCCAGCAGGGAGGACCCGTCCACCCCAGAGTTCAGCGTGAGCACGGTGGATGAGTGGTTGGAGGCCATCAAGATGGGCCACTATAAGGAGAACTTTTCCAGTGCTGGATATGTCAGCTTGGACTCTATCCTTTACATCAGTGTCAGGTACGGATGTGCGATGTCTCACCCCTATTCAATCAAACACTTAAAAGGTCAAGATTGTCAGTAAGAGATGTACTATGTTCCACTTCAGGGCTATTAACAATTCCAACACGTATCTTGAACATGAAACCTTTGCAGCTGCTTGACATTTTAAGTATAATACAGAATCATTTCTCTAAAAATAGCATTAGCATTATTTGTGACTGTATTTCTTTTATGTTTTCCTTGTAGTGAACTAGCTAAGATGGGTGTGACCCTGGCTGGCCACCAGAAGAAGATTTTGTCCAGTGTGCAAAGCCTGCAGACCCAAGGGACGCACGTCCAAGTATAACAGTTTCCACATAAACACAGACAGAGTCAAACTGGATGCTCCTGTGAAGAGTTTCCACACTGACATGGAGCTGTAATGGATACTCTGTGCTTGGGCCTCCATTGATTATGAGACACACTGAGATGGAGCCAACATGGACGCTTGACTCCTTCACCTTCTCGCAGTTTCCCCCATTCTTCCCATCCTGGATGGGCACTACTGGCTTTAGCACTCAGAGTCCCAGCAACACGATCACCATTATGGAGCAACAGAGAGACACATTTCCAACAACAAGGCCACACTTAGAGCATCCCAGACTATTTCACATCATATCAGTTCAACAAAACAAGAAAAAAACTTTTAACAAAAGAAATGACAAAAAAACAAATTAGAATATAATATCATCACTGTCTGTGAGGTGTACAGTTGGTTTTTACTGTCATTTTGTTTGTTTTGACTTTTCACCTTGAAGAGTTTAAAAAGGCTCAGAAGATATGTATGTGTAGATATGTGTAGATATATGTTTATACGGGCTGTGTGTCCCACAACCGTAGAGATGGACCTAATGTTTGTATTGGTGGTGAGGTTTATGTTGCTCAAACTTAACAGGAGTTATTGCCCAGTACATACAGTATATGGCCCCTTACATTGCTCTCTGTACACAGAAAGCCAATGAATGAGCCGAGATTCTGAATGACATGAATGTGTGGGGAGAGGGCATCGGATAAACTGTACCTTTAAAGATAGAGAGGGATGTAGATTTTGCTAGCTCGTTTAGGATGGAAGTGTGATTTGCTTAAATAGCGTATTTGACCTGGACAAGGGCTTCCTTAGTGACTGCTCTCAGATACTTCCATAGCAACTAGACCCAGTGCACCAGCCTGTGTGCACTTAAATTGCAATTGACTGCAAAGAAATGGCAGAAATTGCTTCGGGTGCAGTTAGCACAGAGAAAATTTTACTCTTCCACTGTTTTTTTCCAAACAACATTGTCTGTTACAGGTGATACAGCATGATGTTGTCAGGAATATCTCAGCCCAAAAGTTTGCCTTCCCGTGTTTCAGGTGTGTTTAGAAAGTTATAGTGTTTTATGTAGAGCAAAAGTGACACAAAGGTCAGGATAGAGTTGACACTGTTAAGAACATATAACTTGTTTTTCCAGTGTTGTGCCATGTACAGTAACCTTGAGATGTCCATCTAGCCAACATACCACCATTCCAGCTGTATGCTTTCCTTTCATCAGTTCCCATGGCTGGATGGTTACACAAGGCCAGTCACATAATTAGTGTTCTGTGTTTTCCAAATAGTCTGCTCGATGAAAAGGAGCATTGGAATGGAGTCTTTTTCAGCAAGATGAAATATACACAGTGTTGATTTTCAGATGTGCCACCACAAGAGGGAAAATTTTACTTGATTTGTATGTCTGGTAGTGTCTCACTTTCTTGTTATCAGTCATGCCAACCTATTTCGAGCATCTCTTGTTTCAAACCAATAACACAAATTGACAAAACAATGTTTACAGCAAGAAGCAAATACATGTGTGTTTTGGTTTTCCCTTAACAGAAGGAAACTGCTGCTTATCACATTAAAAACACAGTTAAATATGAAGGGACCCTCATTGTGTACACTGTATTAATGGCACTGAACCTGCTTTTAGTGTATTCCCAAAACCAATTTTAATATATGTGGTACTCTATAGGACCAACAGTGGCATAAAGTACAGTATATATGATTGTATCATAGTGTAAAATATGTACAGTGTTAATTTCCAATGTTAGAATGTTTGTAATGATAACAATGATGATGACTATGATGTACTTTTATTGTGAAAAAGAGATTTCTGAAGTACTAGTTCAGGGTCGGGTCATACAGGAGAAAAGTGAAAGGAGGTGATTCGTTGGTCTGAACAAAGGAATGTAGCATGGTGCAAAGCTTCAGCTTTGATTGACAGGTGACAGTGACTGCAGTTTCTACTATAGCGTTAGAATGAGTAGAATGGACTTTCGTTATTGATACAATGGCTTCATGTGCATATCTACCTTAAAACAGTAATTACATGCACTTTTTAACCCTGTCTCTGCTTACAACACAGTTTTTTAAAAATGCTTGTTCGGAAGAGGGAGGGAGGAGGAATAAAATAAGGGAAAACTAATTTCTACTTGATATCAGAAAATGAACACTGGCTAAAGCTTAGCTTAGCAAAGGAGACCTAGGCTCAGCAGATTGGCATATCTCCGCATGCTGAAGTGGTGTGCGTAGAGTAAAAGTGAGAGCATTTAAAATGGTTATAGGATGGTGTTATTTTTCCACCTTACCGAAACCAAAACACTAGCCCAAATGTGTAAGGAATGGATTACACGGCATCCTTATCTGCTATTGTAAGCTCCAACTGTTGGCATGTTGAAGTGTTACTTCCAAGGTCAAGCATGTCATTTACTAACTAGCTTAGAGTAGTTTCTTTGGCTACAGATTATGTCCAAACCAGTACATGAAAACAACAAAACATTAAACAAGTCACCTGGAAACATCAAAAACTCAGCCTGAAAACACAATTTTTAGCTAATTAATTAGGCCAATGTTAGTCTAAATAATTGTCTATCAACAGCGGACAAAATCTGCCTATATTATAGTAATTTAAGCCAGTATTTTGCTAGCTTGAAATAAAAATTCTAGCTCTGTCAGGCATCTAGGACTCACTGTTATATAATTTTTCGAGATAAATCTGTCATGATACTTACCAATGTGAACCATATGTACACTACCGGTCAAAAGATGTAGAACACCCCAATTTTTCCATTTTTTTTAAAATTGGAAATTATGCATGTTCATGTCTAATTGTCCTCTGACATGAAAGCATGGAACAAATAAACAAATTAAGTTAAAAAAATTATTTAGAAACCAAAATGTATTCTAAACTTTTGACTCATCAAAGTAGCCACCTTTAGCAGATATAACAGCTGAACACACTCGTGGCATTCTTTCCACAGTGGAAATCGGATATTCTTCAGAAGGTTCTTCCCAACTCTGCTGCAGAAGTTCCCATAAATGTGCGGCACTTGTAGGTTGCTTTGCTTTCACTCTTCTGTTCTGGGTGTTATAGGTAATCAAGAAAAACTGGGACACCTGTAGGATTTGGTAGCACCAACTTTCAAGGCTTGATCAACCTTGATTGCTGCAGAGCAGCTTTATGTTGTTAATCCATTTCTTGTTCCCTGAAAAAGGCCTTTTCGCATAATTCTGAAATGTACATTATTTTTCAGCTTTGGGTAAACTTACCTTTTTTTTTTAACCTCTGGCAGTTCACCACTTACCTTTGTACCATTTCAAGCTATTCACTGGACTTGAACTACTTGAATTTCAATGAAAAACTGGGGTGCACTGAAGCTTTTGACCGGTAGTGTATATGGCATAACATGTGCCATGCTACCATGAAAATCTTGACAGGCATAGCAACAGCTACCAATGGGCGGGGCTTAATCTACTAATTGGGGTGAAGCCAAAGACGCTAGCAGAATGAAAATTTTAATCTCAATAACGTCTATATAATATAATCGAAAGAATAATTACTCCTTGGCAAGCCAGTTTGCTTTTTTGCCACATAAGCCACAGATAAAAAAATACAAATTCGTTGAGTCTGAAATTGTTCATTCTACTCTTGCTAACTCTATGATTTCACTCTAGCGGACTACCCATGACCGCTGGCCTTTTTGATGCCTTATTTACTGAGCTATTGTTCTTTTCTGTTGCCCTACACAGGCGAAATTAAGAGTAAAGTGTATATACAGGTAGTATTTATCTGTGTTCTTAAGGTGACCTCACATCAACACCCTGATTTTGTCACATCCCCTCCAACAGTACCGCCACTTTAACTCCTTTAAGCAGAAGAAAGTCATTCTGCTCTACTAAAAATATCATTTTAAATTGTAAATCCAATGACCTGTAAAAGTAGATGGTAAACATGACAGTATGGTTATTTATTTGCAAATTAGGGATGTGATTGGCTTACAATTTGATCATTTTGGTTGCATAATTCGCTATGTAAAATTTTTCAGAAATTTAAAGGTTAGACCAGCATTGTGTACTGCCTGAATAATAATGGTGAACTGTGACAAATGTCCTTCTTTTTATCTATTCATCACTCCCACTTCAGAAAGTTATGTCATACCTCTACTTTCAATTCTTAAATCCCAGATTTCTGTCACTTTTCACCTTGTCAAGGTTAGCTATGTGGGCTGGTTTGCTTGATCTCATATACAGTGTTTGTTTCCATTCCCCACCAGGTCCGTATTGTAAATGTTCATGGGAGATTCTCATATGAGACTTTCAGCTCTCTGTCTCTCTTTGTCCTCCACTCTCTCTCTCTCTCTCTTTCTTTAGCCACCATACAATGCTTATTTGTCCCCATGCCAGTTTCCTCTGCGTTGCTTGTTGTAAAGGGTGTAGGCAATTCTAATGTCTTTCATGTTGCTGTAATAAATATGCTAATATTTCTAATTTCTCACCTGAAGCCTGCAGTGTCTTTTTTTTCTTTCACACATTCTCTGCTTTGCTGTTTCTGTCTCTGGCTCTTTCTATTCAAAACACAATTCAACATGGCACAATTACAGTGGAACTATGACTGCATTAAATTCAAAGTGTGCTAACATGAAAGTGTTATGAAGTCCCCCCTTAATTACTTTTTGCCGTGTAACAAAGCCTGAAGGTAGAAAATTTTGTTGGCGAGCATCTGACCAGCATGAATTCATGGCTGAGAAATTCAGGGGTAGACTCATTTGTACTCTGCTCTCTCTAATGGCGATAGCAGTGGTGAAATTCCCATCATAACATTCTTGAATGACAAAATATAGCGGTCCGGCAACCACATCTTCATTATCAGTGAGTGTGTGTGGTGTGTGTGTTCTTACTGAGAGATAATTCTGTCTCGGGGGAAGGGGAAGGTCAGCGACTCCTGGCCTTGGTTAACCCCTTAATGCACTCGCCCAGTTGCTGTCACTCTATGTTACCGCCATTACACCTCATTTAGCCCATCATATTAGGCTCCATATTCCCCTATCGCCCGTTCCCTCCGTCTCTCTCTTTCACCCACACACATAAGCCTTGACATACAAAAAAAATTCAGGGCCTGTTCTCCATTTCCTCAATATCTATCTCCCCCCACTGCCCTGCTCTTAATCTTTTCTGCTGGCCTCGTGCATCCCAATTTTTTTCCTCCCCATTCCTATCCATCCTGTGCAGACAGACAGAAAGGTTGTGGCTAGTTCTCTGACCTCGACTACGCCATTATCTCCCTCTCCTTGCCTTTTCCTTTTCTCATAGCTTTTTAAATTTCCCCTACCTCCATCAATCCATCCACCCATCCACCAATTCATCCAAAAGTTTTCTCCGCATGCAGTCCCCTCTTTTAGGTTCATTGCTTCTTGTCTCACTGTCTCACTGCTATCACCACTGGGTTTCCTTTTAGCATCAAAGGCCAATCCATAACTTTGGGCTTTTGTCTCCAGGTGTCTCAACAGACAGAATGTCATCACACATATTTACTCTGGATAACAGAGGCTACCAGGAGCCAAAGGCTTAGGCGATTGATTCATCATGCAGCTGCTATTGGCATCATGTGAAAAGGTCAGATGTCCCTATGGAGAACACTTTAAAAGGCCATTGGTGACTGATGAGCCTGTCATGTTTGTATCACATACATGCACAAGCACTCTGTCTCTTATTCTGTATCTTCTTTCTGTTCCTCTGATTTGCTCTCTCTCTCTCACACACACACACTCACACACACACACACACACACACACACACACACACTCCCATGGGACTAGTAATTGGGCCCCTCTGTCATGCTGTCAGGTGTGGGCTTGAGTGTCCTCTCATGTGCAACAGCAGACATTAAAATAACACAAGGGACCTAACAGCCACAGATCCACCCTAACCTCTGCAGGGTCAGCCATATGTGCACGTGTTTCATGTGTGAGTGTTACCTTTGTGTGTTTGTCAAGCTTGTGAAGCCAAATCCGATGCCTGTGTGCAAATCAGCAAGGTGAATTTCAAAAGCAGAGACAAAATGAGAGAAGCAGATCAACACCAAACCAGAGGAAAGATTTCATCAGTCGCCAGTTAAATTCGCTGGAGTTCCTGCTTTGTCGCTCTTGATTGCATTGCGTGTGTTCCCTCTAATCAAATACGGCTGAGTTCAGACGGGCTCAGGATCTCCCTGGCCCGCACACACATGCACACATCAGTGCTCTTCTGTCTCATGAGGTTTTAGTTTGCTATCAAAGCGATTTCCTGTCTCAAATTTTCATCAGTAATCAAAGTTCCTGATTGAATTTGAAAAGTGAGCCCGGCTCTATAAATCACATTACATGCCTCACTCCCATCATGCCTGCTCTCATCAGCCACAGGAATGAGACGCCACCCTGGGTGTATGTCTGCATCATGGACTGTGTGTGTGTGAGTGTGTCTTTTGGATGCAAAGGGAGAGGAAAATGGATGTTGACAAGACTGTGATTTGATCTGTGCAATTTTTTTGTTGGGACAGATACTACAGAAAGGAGAGAAGAATGGTGAAATGGCAATAAAGATAACACACCTGGGTCTGATTGTATGAGGAAACAATTCTTGGCAGTTGTTTTACTGTCAGATTGATAACAGATAGGTGGAATTTATTGCATCAGTGCAGCTCAAGTCAGTACTAAAGCCAGGTAAAGTGGATTCAGTGCAAAAGTGACAAGCTTTTGTAGTTGGTCTAGATGGATTATTGAATGAGACTAGGGGCCCAACCACATTCAATCCAGCATTTCTTCTTCTATATTTTTACCTTCATTACAGCTGCACAGCTGACTGAACCTACAGTACTGTTTCATTATAATACAGTAAAATCATTTTTAAAAAATGTAAATCATCTGACAGCAAAATTGCTATGCTTTAACACAATACAACCTGCATCTGCAACATTCTAAATACAGTGTTTTGTATAATATTGTAGTGTTTCGTCTCACATCCACACATAGGATTGTCAGTATGAATCTGTTCTGACAGGAAACTGCACAAGAGTCAGACAGTCTCTCTTTATCTCCACATGAACTGAATACTGAAATTATAGTCACAAAACAACTACAAAGTCCCTGTATCATCCCGGAAAACATAAATCATTTGGGACCTGTCCATACCAATTAGGATACTTTGCAAAACAAACATTTTCCTCTACATTTGGGCCTCTCAATCCACATGCATGCTACACTTTGTCACTGACAGGATTTTTTTCTTTTTCAAACAACTTCTGAAGTGCAAGTTTTTGAAAACTCCAGTTTACAAATATCCATATGGACATGAAAAACAGAATTTTGGGAGCAGTAATGTCACACCTCAATTTATACATGGCCTTTGTTGCTTTATGGAACAGCATTTACTGGAAACCACAACAACAGTGGATATATGCATTGGTTTCTTTACATTTGGTTACTACTAGCAATTGCAAGTTTACAATTTAAATTGGCATTGATGTCCTACCTCTCAGGTGCGCAAAAGCCTCTGTGTCTACAGTATTCTGTATTACTTCGTCCACAGCATCCATAGTTTAAAGTCTGCAGAAACAACAAAATGACAGAATGTTCTTCTCTGGTGTATCACTCATATATGATTTGTGGATGTGGACTAACCTGGCTTATTACAGCATTTATAGTTTTTATTGTGTTCTTGTGTGTACACAGATATTTTGCAAAAAGGTGTTTGTGCAGATAGACTTCTTTTTAAACAGAGGGAGAAAATATCCACCTAAAAAATATATCCTTATTAGTGTGAACAAGGCCTTGACCCAGTGACCTCCAAGCAGTTTCTGGGCATCAATTGTAAGTCATTTTTCACTGCAAAACAAAGTCCTGCACCTCTACAAAACAGCACACCCAAAGCTAGAAGCAGAGAGAACAGAGAAATGTCTCCTGTTCTATATGACAATGCCATAAATCATTAAAAAAAAGCTGAATTTCTTTATCAATTTTGCAAGAATTGAAGAAACCTGGAATCAACATGTACAATATTTTTCCGTGTCTCCAGGCGTTAACAATAACTTCTGTCATGTGTGCTAATTTTTGTCATGTGACTGTTGGTTGCAGGTGAGTCACTAATGGCTTCCCTCTTACCCACAGAGTGCAGAATTTTTTAGGTTTTTACAGAATCTGGAGAGCGCAAATGTTTGTTTTTTTTAATGAGACGTAGGACAAACTGATTTTGATGAAATGTTCTTTATACTTGGATTTAGTTCATTTTCCTACAGAACCTAGTTCAAAGACAGATGGAAAATCCAACAAATCTTTCTGTTTTTACAGAGTCTGGCTCAGATAAAGGGCTTTGGCCATTTTTTAAAGATAACATGCCTTTCAAACCCACCAGTGGGTTTTGGGATTCAGATGATTTAATGCAGATAGGACTCGGGTGGAACTTTTCTATAAATTCTACACAGAGTCAATAATGTCTTTCCTAATTATCTGCTGGTTTGGTAATCTCAGCGTAAATTATAAAAAATGAACAATCCGCAGCAATGTCAGAAATAGTGAGAAGATCATCGGAAACAAACTAAGAAGCCCAGGAGGAATCACTACAAATACTTGTTTGCTCACATTGCGACCAAACCTTTTAAAGTTTTAAATTATTGTTCATCATGTAATCCTCTAAGATCAGTTTTTTAATATTTATTGTATATATTCATTCGTCTTCCCCAAAACGGTATTGTGATGTGTAACTGTCGTGGTGTCGTACATGTTTATCTGTCTGGCTGTTAGGCTGTGACGAAATTGCCTGTACAGGATCTTAATAAAGACTGAACTAAACAAAGACATGCAAAACAGATAGGCAAAAAGTGACACAAACTTCTACTAAGATGTGTAAAATGATGACAGAGAAGAAAAACATAGAGGCAAAAAGGTGACAAAGAGACACAAAACACAGAGTGGTCTATGATTTTTGAAACCAGAAAATCAATAAACTGCAGCATTTCCAAATACTCTTTAGTTAGACACAAGGCAAATAGGTAGCTGAGAGAAAAGGAATCAGTGAGAACTCGTCCATATTGGACAGCTGTCACCACCTAAAATCAGTAACAGATTTTGAAATGAAGCAGAGGCAGATCGAGGATGAACAGAAAAGAAGAGGAGAATAAATAGTGTTTGAGTTTGGAAAAAAAAGGTGAAGAAATACTTGGAATGGGTTTGGAGGGCCTGAGATAATACTGACCACATAATCCCTTACAGATGTGGAAATCACAGTTTAATGCATGGCAGACATGACATGCAGAACTGCTATTGGCTGACTCCAGTGGGACTCGGACCAAAGACAGACTCGCTCTCGCTCAAACTGAGCTCTCTATCGATGGAAGAAAAGATGATGAAAATCTAAATTTGGAGCCAGCGTGGAAAGAAAACATCTTTTAGTCTATAAATTGGACAAAAATAAACCCACAAGCTGCACAGCTCTTCAGGGCTCAGTGACTCATACAGGGTGACAGTGTCTTTACAGGTCTTATTTATTTAGGTATAAACATACTGCTAATGTCTTCCTACACAGGAATGTACAGGCCTAATTCTGCTCCTCTGCGAAATCCTTTCATGAACTGTGTGTCTGTGTGACAGCTGATTGCAGTATATTGCATGATTTTCTGTGCCTGCTGCTTTGCGTGTGTACATGTGTTTGTGCGGTGGAGAGACACGAGTGTTCTTTTGTACATACCACATGTTTATGTGTGCTTCCTATCCTGTATAATCAAACACAGCACCCCAATTGCCATCAATCAAGCTTTGATGTTATGGGGAAGAGCTTAGAAACCGCAGCAACCCCCTCCGTGTGCTGGGGCTGAGCCAGGGAGTGCTGTTTAACTGTTGGCCGATTCATACGGATTGTTTTCTGAATTAAACAGAGGTGTAGAAGCTCAGGGGCTTACAAATAACTGCTGACATTATGCAGCCCATCAGATATGTGGTTATCTCGGGGTAGTCTGTAATGTCTTGGCTGGAGAAAATAGAAAAATGTCTCTGTGGTTTACATCTCCTGTTTTCTGTAACATCAAATCATCTAAACAATATGGTTTTGTCTGTGCAACGATCTGTATATTCCTGCATGCTCCTTTCATCTTCCTCTTCTTTCTCTTCATCATCTGATACAGTACTTCTGTCTTACTTTGTTTCTCATCTGAAAAGAATATGAAGCAATAACAATGCATTCACAACACTTACTGCAGTAGCGTAAGTGTTTTACTGTAGACAGCTACACAATGCACCTCACGCTGATGCTGTTTTTGTCACAGCGCTATTTTCAAGATCAAGAATTAACTTTACACATCTTCAAAAATATATTTGCAGCAAAAATAGGGTGTGATCTCCATGGATAAGAATTGTTCCAGTACATCCCACAGATGTTTAATGGAATTAGAATCTGGGGAGTTTGGAGGAAAGGTCTGCACCTTGGGCTCTTTGTCAAGTTCCTCAAGCCTGAGCAGTTTGTATACTTTGGTAAGGCACACTGTTCTACTGGAAGTCACTGGCATTAAGGAATGCCGTTGTCAGGAAGGGGGTTTGTTTGATCTACAACAATGTTTTGGTGGTTGGTATGTGTCAAATATTAACAAAAACGCCAGGAATCAAATTTTCCAGCAGAACATTGCATTGTAGCAAGATAATCAGTCCTATCCACTTCACTTGTCAGTGGTTTTAATGTTATGGTTGTATATGTTCAAAATCTTAAGTAAGTATTAGACCATGTCTTCGCTGATGAAGGTTTCAACCATCAAAAAAAAAAAAAAAAACAACTTCTTTATCATATGATCGCTCCATGAAGGTTGGGTACCACACTATGACATGATATTCCAAAGATGGTCCCTCGATGTTTTCCAGAGTTTTGAATGGAAAGTGCTGAACATTTTAGCAGTGGGTTGGAATGACTTGAAACAGGAGACCTCACTAGAATATCATTATTCGACTTTGAAAAACTGCCACTGTTATTTAAAATTAGAAATGCCTTCATATTGTGGTATTATTCTGGCTTTGTCTGGAGCTTAGATTGTGAAAGCTGAGAAGATCCTAAGGAACCAAAAATAAAGATTTTTACTGAAAGTCAGGCACATGCCAGTTTTCTTCCTACCTATAAAACACTACCTTTACTTTAATTATGGTTCTTGTCCTTTTCCAGGTCTCCTTCTCTTCCTCCAGCCAATTTGTCATCTACATAATGGCTGTTATTGACAAGTGGGCATGTCTACTTGGCATTGATTAGTAGGGGCCTCTGAGGATTTGACTTGTGGCATAACAGAAAACAAATCCTGGGTAAGTGGTGCTGTTGGTTGTGTATTTGTGTGTGTGGGTGTGTTTGGGAAATTACAGGGTACGAGTAAGGAAAGTTCGCATTGTGTAAAGTCACTGAAACACTCCAGAGTGCATCAAAATGATGCTGGATGTGCGACAAAACTCCTTCATGTGTAAAAACTAGCTACACTGACTTCCCTGTGAAAGAGAATTAGAGGAGGACAGAATGAAAGATTGACTGGTGACTGTGACAGGTTAGTCAATGAGCTGAAGCTGATGGAAGATTGAAGTTTTTTCTGGTCAAGAGTCAATAACCTATCCAAGACATTAGGTTTTCCATATGCATTTCTGCTAGACCACTCGTAAATATAAATTATAATTTCAGAAGTCATGTTCAATATGTTTTATTATTCGTTGAATGTGGTAAACTTCTATTTTTTTTTTTAAATGTACCTGTTGCTGACATCAAACTGAGATACTTGAAGCAATTCAGAACTCTTTCATATAAAGTCATTAGTGTTAGAACATCACAACATTGCATGATGTGTTTAATCTTTTTTGCCAACGAGTTAGTTAATCCACAGCTTTGGACCAGGCTGAAACATACTGTACTCTAACTTTTCTTCTCGGGCCAACATCAGATCAAAATTCAATGTGTTTAAAGGTCCCATATAATGAAATTAAGCTTTGGATTTTACCTGTCATTTACTGTTTTAAAAGCTGCTTTATTGTGCATGTAAAAGGACTTTACAAAACCGAAAATTCACTCCAAAGGCAGTTATTCCCTCCCACAGAAAACACTGTTCCTGACCTGCTGAAGCCTCTCGTTTGAAGTTGAGGCTTTTCTTCTGTTACTTATTCCGTCTTTTACATGTCTGTTACATCACTACGTAACACACATGCATGATGACTGCCTAGCAGCTAGATTGGCACGCCCTCAAAAACAAAAAATGATATTATTTCCTCACAAGAGTTGCATCTCTGCCTATGCTAATAGATCTGGTGTCTGAAAGAGACGTGCTAAAATGGAGCATTTTTTTGTGTTTTTTGAACATTAAAGTATGTAAACATATTCTATTAGACCCCAAAAGTAAAAAATTATAAACCTGTACATGTGGATAATATGGGCTCTTTAACCCTCCTGTTGGCCTGCGGTTCAAATTGACCTGTTTTAAAGTTTGAAAATGTGGAAAAAAAATATATTTTCAGAGTGAAACTTCTGATGTCCACATTTTCAATATTTTTGGGAAATTTTGGAACATTTTTCGGTGGAAAAAAAGATATGTTAAAAAAATGTTTAAGGAAATTCACAAAAAAAATCAACCAAAGTCCAACGAATTTGGTAGTGACTGCTGATTTCCAAAAAAATGTAATGACATTTGAATCAAATTAAACTAGACTCGACCCCTTAATTTGGCAAATGTTTGCACAAACGCAGTTGTTAGAATTGCTTGGGGAGAACTGAAGAAAACAAACACTGGAGATACAGAGAAAAAACACCAGCAGGACAGTCAAATTACAAGTTTGAGAGAAAAAAAATGTCAGCGGGTTTTTGTAGTGTAAAACCACAATCATATGGTTTATAAAAATGTCATGGAAAACTAACAGCAACTTTGGAGGCCCACCAGTATATCACACAGTCTCACACACACACACACACACACTGTCAAAACCACATGCAGTGAGCTTCCATGCTGCGATAGTTGATGTTTGACCACACAAGACGGGTTTCTAAAACAGTGTGCAAGTGCTGACTCAAACTCTACTTGTGGTCTGTTAACAAAAAATGAAAAACATTTAAGCCTTTCTCCCTGTCTAGATGTGTATGTTGTACTCTGTGTGATATGAATGAATGGTTATTGTTTATATCATTACAACAGCGCATTGTTTGGGCATGTGTGTGTGGTTAGGCGCATACACATATACACCGCAAATTCTGAGCCAGGGGTAGGCAGTTGAGGCTCTAAATCAGCCACGTGCTTACTAACAGAGGTTTGACCCAAATAACAGTGTAATTTATGAAGGCTTTTAGGCTCGCAGGCAGCCATGGAAATAGAACAGAGAATAATGTGAGTCTGACCGTGGCTACATCACTTCAGTTTATGTCCTAGTCTTTTACTAGGACACATGTCTGTGGTCCTTAATGATACAGAGACAGTAAACACAATGTTAATGGACACCAGGTTCACAAAGATGCGCTCAGCTGCAAATGCAATGCCGTGCACACAATTATAGAGGAACGGGAATACTAAACAGGTGCAGATACTGCCGGGTAAATTATAAACAGATGCAATCAAAGGGAAAAGCCCAGTACAGTAAATGAGTAAGTAGAGGCAGTGAGAAACATGTGGGAGATGGATGGATGGAGAAGGACACAGACTGAAGGAGTGAGATCATTAGTACTCCACTGTAAGGTGTTGGCCCTGGGCAGGGTCAGAGGCTGAAATGGACTGTTAGGAGCTGCTGGAGGAGACGACATCTCAAGCAGACCCAAAGGACGAGTTAAGACATCCCAAGCCCTCATATAGCTTTGTGAGGAAGCGTGTGCGAATGTGCCTGCATGCATATAATCCTGTGTGCTAACCTCCCTTGCTGTAGCGGGTCATTTGCCACAGTGCATGAAGTGGGGATGCAGCCCTGAGGATCAGGCTGCTGTCAGTGCTCCACAGATCAGTGCACAGAGCGACAGAATGCCATGAGAGAGGGGGAGAGGGCAAAGACGGACAAATGAGTTGACATGAGACGTTTCCCACACAAGATTTGAGCTATATCTGAAAATACAGTTGAGCGAATCATGTTGTTAATCATCTCCGTGTACGCTAAAACTGTCTATGCAATGGTTAACATTACCAGTGGACATCTAAACAATAGTAAAAACAACTAAATCCTTCTTCTGTCAAGCTAGCCAACCACAGTGTGCATCACAACCAACATCTGGTTAAACTTCACTATGTCCACAATAACTAGTACATTCTGAAAACAGCCAAAGCCAGGTGTAAAGAGCAAATTTTTAGGTTGAAATTTTCACTGACCGAAAAAGTTAACAGATGATTTTGTATGTTTTATGAGACTAAAAGGTAACAGTTCAGACAAAAAAAAGTGATCTTTTTGAGCTGTAAATACATGCTATATTATGTCACATAAGGAAGTCATCTTTGCCTATGCAAACTGTAGGTGGTTAATGAGACTAAGCAGATGCTATTTAGAAAGTTGTCCTGTTTCACTAATTACCTCACAGTGAATTATTGTGTTTCTGCATGTTCCACACACTCCAGCCTGGTGGGAGTGAATCCACAATTTTCCAAAACATGCAGCCAGCTGTGGTGTCTGGGTGTGTTTTGTGCAGGTGGAGAAACTTCTTTGCAACATCCATGATGAATAACATGGTTTCATGCAGTATTCATTTCAGACAGGAGGATTATGTTCCTGGAAATACAACCGAGTTCTTGACGGAATGCTTATGTCAGAACCAAGTGAAACAAACATTAAAATGAGATTCAGCATACACTGGATGTTCGCTCGGAAAGTCAAACCAGTGCAACAGAGCCATTTCTTTGTCTTTCTGACACAGACTCCATTGATAGAGAGCCGTGAGAATCAGGGAAACAAGCAGTACATCAGTAATGACATTACACTCTTCGTTTTTCATTTGATACACAGTCAGATGATTTGCTTTATGCCGTCAGTAGACTCATGACAGGAAAAACAGAGAGAGGAGAAGGAAAGGAGAGCAAAGGGGAAAAAACCAGAAGGGGTGAGGCGAGCGAGAGAGCCAATTTGTACGTTCACATATTTTTCTCAGACTTATCATCACGCAAATTAGGTCCTGCCTTCTGCTGATAAGGTCAACTGTCAGTCTAGGCCCATTTAAAGGAGTAGATATGCACAGACAGACACATACACTGCCACACGCACAATCCGATTTTTGAGCTGATCTTGCATCATTAGGACACTTATAGTACATGCACACATGCAGAAACATATTGCGTGTGCCTGACATGGATTTATTTTTAATTTTAGTTAACATTATGACTCATACTTTCTGCAAAGCTCCTTGTTTTTCTTGTCCTCTTTGGATTTATTTGATAGTCATGTATTCTAAAAATCCCTCCCTCTTGTAATCTACAAGTCACATGCTTATGAGTCATAAACTGCAAATTAAATTGCATGTTGCAATCCATCCCTGTGGAATCACTCGTCTGAATTGAGCTATGCAACAATGACACTAACAGTCAAGTGCTTTTCTGTGGAGAAATATTCCCATATGCAGGTGCCAGGCCCTGTCATTGTGACATATTCATTCTAACTATGGTGGAGAGGGTGCATAAAAGGTATTGCCAAAAGCTGAACGTTTGTTAAATGAAGATGAATGGGATGGTTTGGATTGAAGGTGATATTTTATTTAGGATCAGACGCTCTCTGTTTGGTAATGCAACAGCCACTCTCGCAACAACATGACAGCCCGGGGAAATGGATATTGATTAGAAAAGGTTGATGCTTTTTTTCCCCCTCATTTTTTTCTTACACTCCTTCGCCCTCCCTACACGCACCCCTTTCTGTTTTGCTCTTTTTAATACCCTCCCTCCCTCCCTCCAAAGCTGTTTCTGAATTTCCCTCCTCTCCATTTCTCCCCGTTTGTTGTCAGGCTGTAATGCGTGATGTACTATAAAGCTTGATGGATAGTAAGAGCTGATTTTAGGGCTACACAGACAAAGATGAGGAGGACACACGATCAAATTTCAGTCTTGTATGTGCTATTTTGTGCGTGCGTGTTTGTGTGCGTGTACGCAGGGTTTTTGAGCCAGAAGACACAGAGAGAATACAAAGAGAAAGATGTGTGTGTATGTGAAAAATACAGCCATGCAAACACCAAAATCTGAGTAAGAAATGGTTTTAGGCCGACTTGACTCAATAAAGTAGCAGAAAGCTGTGACTATCAGCCAAGGACTGATCTAACAGCCTACAAAAATACAGCAATGTTGTCTTTGACAAAGTGGGTAATTGTATGAATCTTGACCTCATAAGGCATCTGTCATTTAATCACAACAAGAAGCGACTTTGTTTATTGTGCTGTATCAATCCATAACTGACAACTGAAAAACAAAATCAATATGTTTGTGTTTTCCTCCGTCTCTCTCCCTGTGAGTACTGTATATGTGTGTGGGGAAAATACCACACCCCACACCCACTACAAAGTCAACACTCCAGTTGTTCTGTATCAGGGCTTCTCCAAGTCCGGAATTCAGTCTAGATGTGGACCAAATAGGAAGTCAGTTCATACCCAGCTAAGACCTCATACATGATGAAGTGTAACATTTCTTATTTTGAAATAAATCCTCTATCCATCAAAAAATTGTCAGTAAAAGTACAGTGTAGCTGGAGTTTTTCACAGTGACCCTGTCCCCAGATGAATTGCACTTTAATCTGGCTTATTTTCCTATTTTTGACATCGCTGTCACGGAAATATTAACTGCTGGAGTGCTGTGTGTTGTTGCCACCAAGTTCACGTACTTGTGTTACACCTGAGAATTTGCTGTCAGCTCGTAAATCGTAGATACGCAATGTGTCTCGCTTTATCCACAAGTTCTACAACCAGTGTAAATGTAAGACAATGTCTGAGTCAAACATAAATATGGCTACCTACCTGTTCACAGCGATGCAACTGATAAGCAAACAGCGTCATTTCTCCCACGAAGCTCGAATGTGTATAGATCATCTTGACTGTCTTGAAATTGATTGTACAGTTTGTTGCTGACCTTCAAAGAAATTCAGATGTGGACCTTTGAGAAATAAATCTGAACCCCTGGTCTACATACTAATGTATGGTACTGTCCGACACACTCACATAGACACATATTTGCTCATATTTACTCCCTTGATTCTTAACTACTCTCATCACTACTAGTAATAACAAAACTCAATAGTTTCATTATTATCATATTATTATATATATATTAAATCTAAAGTAAAACCCGCAATAGGTGAGATACAGTGACAAAAGAAAATATTCACACCCCTTACATATATTTAATAATTAATGGATAAAATCAACATTTTATCGAAATTTCCTCATTCACACAAGGATTCAGACTTCTAATTCACTACTTTTCAAGGGCCCATTTAGCACCAGTTACATCTATAAGTCTTCTAATGTATCCTCTTAAGCTCCATTGAATTGGATGGGAAGCATCTGTGAACTGCCGTTCTATGGTCTCTCCACAGATGTTCTGTGGGGTTTAATGCTGGACCAATCAAGAAACCACTCTATTATTGTATCTTTGTATTTTGAATATTTTGGGTTATTGTTGAGCTGAAAGATGACCTGACGCCCCAGTGTCAGGTCATCGCATTCTGAAGCTTTTACTGTATTCGGCTGTATTTATTCTTCCCTCATTTCCGACTGCTCACCCTGTCCCTGCCACTAAGAAGCACCTCAAAAGCAAAGAGTTATATTTTTGTCTCATCAGACGAGAGCATCTTTGGAGTTCTGGCAAACCAAACAGATTGCAAGATGCCTTTCATTCAAGAGTAATTTAGGTCTACTCACTGTACCATCAAGCTTTAACTGATGCAGTGCTACTCCAAACTCTGTCAGAGGGACCATTTGGTTCTTTGTTATCTCAGCTCTCCCTGTTTGTTCAGTCTGGCTGGATGTCCAACTCCAGAAGTCAAGGAGTCCTGGTTAGGAAATGCTTCTATTTCTACAAATAATGAGCCAGTGTGCTCCTGGAAACACTTAAAGCTTTAGAAATGTTTTTTTCTTCCCATGTCCTATGCTTTGCCAAATAAATTTCACAAAGGTCTACGGAGAGTTCCTTCAATTTCATAGTTAAGCAGATATAGTCCAATGAGGTTTGAGACACATCGCTGGGATAATTAAAACAAACCAGATGCACCAGTTCACAGCACGAGGTCTCTCTACTTTTGGAAATAACATATTTGAGTTTTTGGTTTTAATACACTTTCTAAAACACTTTAAGTATTTTTATGTTGTCACTGCAGTGTTATTGAGTGTAACAAGACTTGGCAATTTTATCCTTCTAACTCTGAATCTGTAGCACAATGAAGTACTGAAAGGGGAACGTGTCTAAATCCATTGTATCATCACCTTTTCAGTTGACAGGATAAACCTGTTATTAAGCAGGTACTTATTTCCACATCTGGCAGATTTAGAGCAGAATTCATTAGGAGTCCTGTTTCTCTCCACTTGGTGAGTTATAACTTAATATTCTCTCTCCTTTCAGATCAGCTTTAGTCTCTAGCAGCTCCTTAAAGAAATATCTGCCTCTTTTAGCTGCTAAATGTTCCAATATGTTCACCGGCTAGCTGATAACTGTATCTGTGTGCTGCTTGCTGCTGGGCAGGTTGTGAACAACGGGTTAATCAGTGCCTTTTCACTGAAAACAGCTGGCTGATGCCAATGACACAAAGAGGAGTGTTGCAAATTAATCAAAACAATAAAATCACACAAGACATTTATCTGTAGTTTTAGCACTACAAGTGATCCCTATTACATATAAGCAATCATGTGATCCATTGTCAATATAAAAATATTGATTATAACTCAATGCCATGTCTTAATCATAAAATTTAATGGATGATTTTGTGGTGACCAGCTTTATGTCCCCAAATTGGACATAAAGACCCTTAATGTGAAAGTGTGAACAGATTTTTGTCTCCATATTGCGATTAACACAAGTACAGAAACACAAAGAGGGGAAGGCAAAGGGAAAACGTGAAGAGAATGTATTGTGCTGGCGAACAATAGTGTACTCCGCAGTAGGTGGTGTCATCATTAAAATTCCAAACACACACACACACCCACACATATACAATCCCCAGTGTACTTCCACAGCACACATGCACCAAAAAAACAACAAAACAGTCTCTCTTTCTCACACACACACACACGACTCTGGCATTATCTCGTGTGCCCATACACTCTCATTACTATTCAACTCTGATCCCTGATGATAACCTCCCTGGGCTCATGCAGCCACATGGTGACAAGGATTATGGCTTTTGACAAGTCCAATTAATACAGACCTAACAACAGCGATCAATAGCATTGATTAAACATAGCAGCCCAATTCATAATTGCCAGGAGGTGAAAGGTTAAATGACTTATACAAAATAGTAATACACCATTAAACACTCCAAGGGCTCACTCTTTTGTCGTTTTATATGTTCACTTTTGAAGGCATAATTGACCCTGAACACACCACCTGCAATTACTGCAGCCTTTCTTTTTATGCTTTCATAGTTAGTTGAGCTGCAGTGTCTAGCACAGTCATTAATGACTACTGAGGACATAATTTGGTTGGTACAGTCATAGTTAACTCGTGGTATTGACCACATAGTATCTCAGTACCACATACTCCCAGAGGTCTGGTGTCGGTGCCCCAACTGGCCAGAGCTGTTTTGGTGGTGTGAAGGGAACCAACACAATATTAGGCAGGTGGTTTTAGTGTTTGTAGCTGGTTGGTGTAATGCAAAGAAGCGCTACTGATTAATTATGCTCCCTCTGAATGAAATCAATATATTTCTCAGTGTTTACTCCACTGCTCCATTCTCTAATTTTACTTTCATTTAGAGTTGTGTTTCTGACCAGCTGATTAATTTAAGTCCAATAGTCTCCCTCCTTTTAGCTCTATTTTGAGGCATGAGGGCTCTTAAGTTGCTAAATGCTTCGCTATGCTCATGTAATAGTTTCCAAGTTCAACACTAATGAGAGCTGTGAGACTAAATATAAATATCAATTTGTCACTACAAAATGTTTCAGTGACCATTTAACGTGTTTGCTAATCGTTTCTTTAAGTTAAAACACCACTGTGCCCTTACCAGATTGTACAAAAATAAAACCACTGACATACATTGTATAATGTTGCTCATTTTGTTACTGTGCCACATTTGGCTGGAAAATCGTGGGTCCTGGCATTAATGTACTTGATATTTTGACACATATCACCCACGTAAGCATTGATGCAGACCAAGCATGTACCTCATGGCAATGGCACCCCCTGACAGGAGGATAACACACAATGCCACACTGCAAAAACTGTTTGGGAATGGCTCGAAAAATACAACAAAGAGCCTCAGCACTGACCCAGTGTCCAAATTTCCCAGATCTCAATCCGATTAAGCATTTGTTTGATTCATGGAAATAGCCTGATCCAGAGAGGAGCCACCCTTCCACCCATAAGTCCCAAAAGAATTATTGCCAATGTCTCAGTACCAGACTTCACAGGACATCTTCTGAAGTACTGTGTCCATGCCCTGACAGGTCAGAGTTGTTATGGCAGCACGAGAGGAGCCAACATAATATTAGGCAAGTGGTTGTAATGTTGTGGCAGATCGGTGTAATACAAAGACTATAAAAAGAAACCCTACTGATTAGTTATGCTCCTTGGGAATGAAATCAATACATTCCTCAGTGTTTATGTCTGTGCCCACTGCTCTGCTGAGGGGATAAAGATTTCATGTGTTCACCGAAGCACAGTGTAGTGGTGGCAGTTTGACTGTGCAGGTAAGACTGAGTAAAGGCAAGCTAAGTGGCCATCACAGAAAAACAAATGAACCATACACTAACTTTACATCAGTTTGGAGATGTGATTCTGACCACCTGATTAGTTTAAGTCAAACTGTCACAATCCTTTAAGCTTTGGTTTGGTCTTTATTAGACTGACTGTATGTTGCTGTTTTCTTTGCAACCGGAAACAATGACTTGAAAAGAACCTACCACACTGATATTTTCAAGTTCTACCAAGGATTTTGATGGTGCAATAAGGCAGCCCTGCTAGTTTTTTCTTCATTCTTCGCTTAGTTCCACCATAACTGTGATTGGTTTAAAGAAATACAGATAAGCCATAGTGTTTTTTCTTCTTAACAGAATGATAACGAGGTGCAGCCATACCATTATATTCTGCAGAATGGGCTGGCAAAGCAAAACTAGGTCGTTATTGACTCCTGAGGAAAACATTCTGTTTGCTGCTGGGCAGGTAGTGCACAGTGGTTTGTAAAAAAAAATAATAATAATAATAAAAAAAATTCACAAATTAGTTTGATGCTGCAAATAAAATTAACACCAATGACAGTTGTGAGACTAAATGCAAATATCAAAAGCAGATTGGTCACTACAAAATGGTTTAGTAAACATATGACTGAAGTGTTCTGATGACCTTTTCTTAAAGCTTCAAACACCACCGTGCTGTTAAAAGGCAATTTCAGTCACTCCAGTCTAATAAATCTGCTAGCCGTCTACCTATGAACCTAGAACTGTTCAGCAGCTGATATCTAAATCTTCACATTTGAACTACACTCTGTTGTAGCACAGCAAGGCTTCCCCACAGCTTTCTCGTCTTCTGTACTCTGCTCTAAGCAGTAGCTTCACTCCTGAGATGAACAAGATGGAAAGAGAGAACCAGACAACTGCAGAGGCATGCTGCCCAGCAGCCAGGCTTTGATCAGCTCTCTGAGTCAAACAACATCCCTTTAGCAACCAGTGGGGGTCGACCCAGGTGTACAGTACACTTCTGCTTCTGTGATTACTTCTAGCAGCAAAAAATCCTGCAGTGTGAACAATGCTGAAAGGAACATAATGGTAAAATAATAGTAAAATCTTGTTTACCCAGTTCGTCACGAGTCTCTACCTTATTCAGTGCTACAATGTAACTACCAGATCTGATAATCTATCAACGCACTGCTTCCCATAAGATATTCTATTCATTTTGGAAAGAAATTTTCATCTAGTGATTCTGTGTAATCAAACCTCCAAATAACAAATGCATTGTTTCTTCATAGCAAATGATTTTCAGCCTCTCCTTAAGAATAGCTCTCCTTTCCTCTCCCCTTAGACGTGAAGATCAGAGCACAAAATCTGTTATTTCCTACTGTTGTCGTGGGAGTTTAAGCCTTGTTGTCATTGCCGGTCTAACATTAATAGTGCCATTTTCATTTTCTGTTATCAGACTGTGGGCATTGTTGCAAAGCTCTTAGAGCCTGTAAGTATAGTGAAGGGCTACACAAACAACCTTAACATAGAAAGACAGCACACTATAGAGAGGAATGGAAATACACATTATATGAATTATTCTTACTGTACCTTCAGGGTGTGTTTACAAACAGATAACAGTTTAATGATGATTTAGTCTTGATGCCACATATTATCTTCTTTATAGATAATTACTCATATTCTTTATTAGATTAAATCAGATTTATAATTCATAATCACAATAACATAATCAGTAAGGTTTTGGACTTTATTGGTGCCATATTTTCATCCTGTTTTTTCTCTTATGTCCACAAAAGTGGCAAAACAGTTTGTGCAATATATTAACAATATATAGCAATATATTGCTGATAACTAAGCTGGCATAATCCTTTCCTAAATGCATCTGTAAGGCTCTGAAGTAATAATTATGTGAAGAGCAACAGCATGTCACACTGAATCAAATGCTTGTTAAGGTCATAATATTGCATATGGTACTGTAAAATCAGTGTCAAAGCGAGTTTAGAAAGTTTTCGACAATACCATGCTGACTGTACGCTCTTTTTATAACCGCACAATCCAGAAACACAACATGTTACATCTTATAACAGATGTCATCTATTATGATAATGTGTGTGTCTCTATTTGTGGATGTTTTCATCAGTGTGTGTCTGTGTGCACATGTGCAATTCCTGTGTGTGTGTGTGTGTGTGTGTGTGTGTGTGTCTATATGTGCGTATGTGCGTACTCTGATCACCAGGGTTCCTTGTCAGTGAAAGGGCAGGGAGGGTCCCAGAGGTGTCAGGGGGGACAGCAGGGAGCAGAAAGAGGTGACACAGGGAGAGGACTCGGGTGACATTTGCACAGTGGGAACTGACTGCAGTCTGCATAGTGATGAACAAGGTCTGCTTTTACTAATGAGAAAAACAATGAGGAGAATGTGAGCAGAGAGATGTCCTGACATCTGCATGCTCACACACACTGATACATGCACAGATTTAAGTATATACTCTTCTTTGTCCAGAAAATACAGCCTCTTTTTCTGTTTGATTCAGATTTGACTCCTGAAAAGATTTTTTTTTCTTGCTTACACAGGCAATACATGCACACACACACACACACACACACACACACACACACACACACACACACCTGTATTTATGCAAATGCAAGCACACATAGACCTGGCACAAATCAAATGCCCTCTGGTCAAACATAGCTCTAATGTAGCATTTTCTGAGTATTGACACAGACTGGACCAGAGGCTACTGTGAAGCAGTGGTGCACAGACTCAGTTTGGACTAACCATTGGCAGTCTCTCTGCATCTCAATAACAGATGTCCCAGGGCTGTCGATGACTCATAATAGCTGGTCAGGAATTAATGAAAAGTGTGTGCATGCGTGTATTGGTATTCAGACAGTGTCCTTTAGAAAGTGACGTGTTTCTCTTTTAATTTTCTTTTGATGAAGTTACAGAAGCAGCTTAATAGTTAGATGACAAGATTGATACGACTCTCACACTCTGTATCTTAGGTACAAAGCTAGAGATGACAAGGAAAGTTGCCCAGCATTGAATAAAGACTGGAAGCAAGGCACAAAAATCAGCACTGCTCGTTTTAAAGTTCAGACACACGCAGCTGAAGCTCACTAATTAACATAATTTGTTTAACTCATACAAAAACAAAAATGTAAAAAGCCCACAGCCATGCTAGTGGCTCTCACATCAGCATGATAACATGCTCACAATAACAATATCAGCTTTCTGCATAATGTCTACCATATTTGACTAGTTAAGGGGGTTGCCACGCTAACAGTAGCTAATTAACACTAAATACAATTAAGGCTGACAGGACTTTGGTCAATACTGGACAGATCAAAAATGTTGACCTAATTATGATACTGAATGCAAATTTTTCACATCAATGCTGTTATAATTCTTCCTGAGGGGGAGATAAATGCCGTCAGGAAAGTAAAAATAAGCAAAAAAACATCCCAAAACCAGGTGTGAAAAACAGCCGTTAGAGGGTTTTCTTTCTGGGTAGGTTTAGATTAAATCAATCTGTAATTGAGAACAGCATCACAACTGGTATTTATTTAAATGGAGATAAAATGTGACTGATTGTTGCTTGGCAGTGATTTCAAAGATTCGTTGGGAAAATGGATAAACAAGCAGTTACTGAGCAAAGGTGGTGTAGATGCCGAGGAAGCCAGGGAATGCACAGCGATAAAGAGACTGTTTGAGTGGATTTCGAGTGCTGTGAGAGACAAACAGACACACACAGACAGCGACGTACAAAAGGAGCCACTGGCTACAGGCTGCACAGGACTCAGGCCGGAGAGACGAGCTGGGTATTGATCTGTAGAGTTTGAGTTTCTTTGTGAAACAGGATCTGAGGACACAAGCGAGAGCCTTATTTAAAAGTCTCCCTATTCACATCCATATCTATTGATCCAAGCACACTTTCATCCAGCTTTAAGTAACTCTCTGGTTGCCTTTTTCTTTCCTCTGCGTCTCCTCTTCTCATTTTTTTAATTTTCTCATCATTCTGTTTTGGCTGTCCAGACTGAAAGTATCCATTATTTTATTCCTCTCACTCTCATATTTCTTTTTTTTCCGCCTCTCTTGCCCCCTCTTTAGGACTTAGGTGAACTTTTAGGAGCGTACCGTATTTCCTGATCATGTTTCCATGCAATTTATCTCTGAGTGATTGAAACTGGTCCTTTTATGGGTGTTTATTTTCTTAATGTGTTTCCCATAAAAGTCTCCTTATCCTCAGAAACCCTTATCTCTGACAGCAATAAATTGAGCAGATCAACTCAGTGTAGCACAATCACATTTAGCAATGACAAGCAGTTTTCAACACCCAAACACACATATATACACACACACAGAGCAGAGATAACAACTTCGTTCTGTGGTAGATTTGATTGGCCGCAGATGCTGTTGTCAGACGGCAGGAGTAAAATATGGCTATCGTTATTGCGTGCTGTCATAACTTGGCTTGTAAATCTCTCCCTGAGTGGAAGGGGAGAGGAGGTAGGAGAGAACTGATTCTCTTGTTGCACTTCATCTTTAGCCTCTCTGCTCTTGGTGCGGAGCCAAAGGCTTTGGAAGCCACCTTCATTATGTGCACATCTACAGGAGGAGACAATGTTAGTGGCTCCCACCGTCTGATGTCATTTTAATTACTCTACACTCATATCCTCCATGCCATAACTCTCCTACCGTTTCTTTCTCATTCCTAACATTCATGTTTTTAACCACCCTGAAATCTACTTTCTGCTTCCATCCATTTCCTCTGTGCCTGTATCTTCTCCATCCCCTCCCTTCCTCATTCTCTTTTGCCACCTGACTCCTACCCAGCAGCGGTTCTGAGCAGACCTCCACCGTCGAGCACAGTACAACTGATAACGTCAACCATGCTGTCTGTGACTGACAGCTGGGTAAAATGGCTGTGGCAGCACACAGAGCCATGGAGAATCCTTTTTCAGGCGGCACCGGAGTCGGTCCCTGCGCCCATCTGTCAGCCGAAAACAGGAGCACAGACTATCAGTCACAGCTGACCCCCAGTAAGCCACGCGAGGGACTAGTTGGGACGGGAAAGTCTCAAAGCAACACAAATAACCATGAAGATCAACAGATGGCTCTCTGTCAATCAGCCACTTTCTTTTTTTGTAAATCTCACCACGCCTCTCTCTGTTCTCCACCTTTATTGACTCACTCTGCTCTTATCCTGACAATCCAATATAGCCTCATATTATATTCCTGCATCCCTCCTTCTGTTTCTTTTGTCTCCATCTCTTCATTTGTCCCCAGGTGGTTCAGCAGCAAATGTGACATGAGCCCAGTCAGGTGTTCTGCACCTCTCCCCCACACAGCTTAGATTGCTGTCATTACACTCACTCCATGCTATTTCACTCCCACTGTAATTGGAGGTGTTGTGAATGAAAGTAGGGTCCTTGATTTCATACTTTGAAGATACTGATAGCCAGCCGTATGCTTGCCAAAGGGAGTGTGCAAGTGTGCGTGAGCGTGTAGGTGTGAGTGGGTGTTGTGGAATCTGAAAAATGCATCACTACAGAAAAAGAGAGGAGGACATGCAAATTTAAGTGTTGCAGATGTTTGGATGATTATGCAGTGAAAATGTTCATTCAAAATGATCCTCCATGCCGCTTTTTAGCAAGCTATAGTGAGACCATGACACTGGTTCATTGCATGGCGTCTCTTTCCTCAGCTCCTTGTTATAAAGTGCAGAGTATAATGTCTAACACCTTGTTAATGATCTGCAAGCTGAGCCCCAGAGACAAGATGAGATATAAGAACGGCCGGACACGGAAACACTATCTTCTCTTTTGAGCTCACAGATAAATTCATCTACACGTAAAACCATAATTCTGCTGAAAAAGGACAAAAATGTGCTTTTAGTGAGGTGAAAAAATCTATGTGGCAATTTAATTTAGTGCAGAACGAACACTTTTACATATTACTGTACAAGATGCAAATGAGATTTCTCCCCTTGAATAATCATCTGTCTAAAAGGCTGAACCTCATTGGGAGGTAATTACACTGCTCTGATCATTAAATAACCCCTGTTCTCTCCCTCACACACTTTTGCTCTCACACTTCCATCTCTCTTCTTGCAAACCCCTGACACTTTTCTCTTATACACACTAAAATTATACCACTGGGGTGCACACACTCACGTTCACACAGCTCTCTGTTTGCCCGCACAGATGTTAGCCCACACACACACAAATGTATGATGACGCATGAGTCATACACCTTCACACCATCTGAAAAATATAGGACCAACCACACTTTCTTTGACAATGTCAGTTTTTACACACTCTCACCCACCTCGCTGATTACCGTATTCCCATCACTAATAATGAGGCTTAGTGAGCCTCCGAGACCAGGGACTAATGTACTTCTTCTCTATTCTTCAGTTTGAGATGAAAACTTCACAGAAGTGATGTTATTCACTAATACTGTAAACTTAAACTAGCAGCAAGTTAGCTATTATAACTACCTGTAAGCTGTTTTATAGGAATACTCATAACACACATACTAATACCACATAATTACAAGCTAATCGATAGTTTCAGTGACATCTTACTGAATAACCTGCATGGCCGGTTAGACGAATAATCATTATCTTATTATCTTATATTTTAGTAATGTGGTGCCTCTACCAGTAACGCAGAAAGAGATACTTAGAGTACTAACCTAAAAACAAAATGTATCTTCAATTGTAATGAAATTTGGAAATGGCAGTAAAACAGCTAAGATAAAAATACAAGCAAGCTAACATGCTGATATTTGTAGAGCAGTGATTTAATGTACAACCTTTTAAAGGCAGCAGAGATAGATGCAATGTTAAAGTTACTTTCAGTTAGATATCTTTGTGCTCAAAAAACACAGTAACACACCCAGTCTTTGTTTCAAATCAGTCTTAAAGTCCACTGGATCTTCAGTTCCTCAGATGCCAGGTGTGCATGAAGACTCTTGTGTTCAGTCTGACAGCCAGCAGCAAAAATGTGCAGTTTCACACAAAAATTAAAAACTGTTAGGTTCAAGTCCTCATGAAATGAGCTCAGACAAGAGTGATGAATCCTATCAATGCCAAGTAAACTCTTAGAACTTTCCAACATACCAGATTTTTAAATCTAGTGTACTAGGCATCATTCCCACCCCAGTTGCACCAGTAGAATTTAACATTAACTAGCAAAAGATCTTTTTGCAACAGGTGAAGAAAGGAGTAACTGTAACAACAGACATAAAGAAGGTTACTACAGCAGCTTGGAGTATGGCAAAAAGCTAGGAAGCATTCCAGAGAAGTTGATGCTCCAAACAAAGAAGTGCACTAGCACAATTATTCCTGCATAAAGGAATTTCTAACATTCACTGAAGAGGTTTAAGCCAGTACCAATGGACAATCACAGGCACTAAAATGCTAAAAATTGACAATAACAATTGTATTTTTGAACCAGTTTTGTTAATTAGATTCATTCGATAAAATATAATAAATATTTTGTTTATCAAAAGGTTAGAAATAACAGTAAAGTGCTTAGATTTCTGTCAAATGAGGTAACAGACTCTCTGCCTTTACTATACACAGACTGCTGATGTTTGCTGTTGTGCCTTGTCACCCTTAAAAACCTATTGTGAGTCTGAAAAAAGCCTGAGAAGAATAAGCGTCTAAAAAAGTAAGCAACTGACAGCTAGGCATACCTCAACATAAGCCTCAACAGTGTTTGTGTCATTGTACTCACTGCCAGACAAAAGTCCAGCAGGTTCACCATTTATACATTTCTGATGATTCCACACATGGTTACCAGTGTAATGGGTACATCTGTACAAAACAATGTAATCCAATACAACACTGCTGAGTCAAATACTTACTTTAGAGTTTAATCAACACACTCATGACACAGTGTCAACATAAAGTGTACAGTACTTGATTACTGATTGTTGTTATCAGTCACAGTATTTATTTTTAATACTCCCTTAATGTGCCAAAGTCAAAAACTTTAAAATACTACATAAAGCAGCTTGAAGTGACTATAGTAAATGTATTATAGTAAACGTGAAGGTATTATATGTGGCAATTTTTCAACTGTCTCTGGCTTTCTTCACCTGTCTCGCAGCTGAAACACAACCAAACACCTCAGCCTGGCACACCTGACAGTTTGCATCGCTCAGATCAAAGAATCACCAAACCACAGGCATTTTGCTTCACTGGAACAGCATTGTATTGTGTCAAACTGCAGCTGTCTCAAGGAAGTACAGGTGGATTGAGAGGCAGGAAAACTTTATTTAGTACTCCCTTTACAACTTGACAGGTGGGCTGACACTGATTCTGATGCAATAGGTAGATCAGAGCGGCACTGCTGCTGCTTTTGTTTACAGACTACACCTTTTAAAAATGTGCTTGATCTCTGTTAGCGTCTGCATTCTGAAAATGTGCTTGAAAGTTTCTGATTTCAAAAGCGTGTTGGCTGAACTTGGCTGTAGAGGATAACCTGGACCACAGCAACTGCAAAGATTTCCTAGACTGTTACAGGTTGAAATCAAAGCTTTGGATGAAAGGACTTCAAAGGAAAACCTGAAAAGTAACCTTGCTCATTCATGGAAGACATTGCTATTCCAGAACTCATTATGCTAGTTGTCAGGAGAAGGTCAGCACTATGACACAGAGCTCTAAGCTGCCTGAAGGAATTTAGTATGGATCACCTTCTGCAACACGCAGAGCTCAATTCCAGCTGTCATCAGGCTGGAGGAGGCAGAAATGCATTACCAGCCAGGATAATATGCTTTATTATATAGCTTATATGCCAGCTCACGGTGCCTCAGGCCAATGAGAGGAGCAATTACAAGGACAGTGATGTCTAGTGTGTGTGTGCCCACACGTGTGTGTGTGTGTATGCACACAAACACACCTGCCAGCATTTACCTCTCAAAGGCAATAAACTCCTAATGTGTTATTTTCAAAGTCGCATCAATGTTTAAAATGTTATCAGCCCTTGGACATGCACCACTGCTTACTGATGATCTCCAGTACAAGGACATAATCCTCACCTAGCAGCTAATGTAATCTAAACACTGTAACACACATCTGCAGACAGAATATTGCTTCCCTCCTAAAACATTACGATAGTTATCATTAATATATCGTTTGAATTTCTAAGTATTTCCCGCATTGACACAAGCCATTCAGCGTATGAAGCTCCAACCGCAATCTGGTAGTTTAGAAGATTCAGTCTTTAATGTCTCAAAGACCCATAAACCTTTCTTTCATTCAAAAGGGAACATAAGCACTAACTGAAATCTCTGTTAGATGAAACACAATTTCACCATGATACCACCAATAGAGCCTCTCCTGTGGCACAGTAACACCGAGAATTGCCGGTTTTTGTGTTCCATCTAACTGTAATCCTTTGCGCCTGCACTGAACCCCTGCCCCTGCATGTTCTTAACACACCAATATAACAGCATTATGTGTTTTCAGATAAGAAAACATCACAAAAGGCTGAATCAAATATTCATCCTGTGTTACCCGTTGATCAGTAATCTCCTGTTTTCATTTCGGCACTGTCGCTTTCTCCATCCCCTATTCGCCTGCTCTCTTGCTCCCCACTTCCATCTGCACGCTGTTTCTGATGTAATCTTTTTGTGGATATGGAACAAGAGAGAAAGAGAAATGATGATACCTTAACAACGACACAAAACTATTTGCTATACAGCTGGAGTTACCGATGATGTTTATCTCCACAGGCGTGTCCGTGTGTATGTGCGAGTGACTATATCTATATGCATATGTCTAAAATGAGCATCATCGCTTTGCAAGAAACATTGAATCAATTCCCTACTTTATCTATTATGATTCGAATCAGCTCAGATTTGAATGTGGTGCTGCCAGATGAAAAGGACATGTTCAGGCAGACAAAAAAAGGAGAAAAATAACAATGACCATAAACGATTTTCGAAAGGCTGCGGCTCTGCTGGGAGCTCACTGCAGCCTTGTACTTGTTAGCACTGATAACTCTGAAGGGTGTGTGTTTATGTCTGGCCTTTGCTCTCTACAAGCATGTCTCCTGTTGATTGGATCAGCACACACACACACACACACACACACACACACACACACACACACACACACACACACACACACGAAACATACCAGCTGGGCTGTTTTGCGGCTAACAGCTTAACAACTCATGGGAATATGTGCACATCTTTAAAATGACTTTTTCTCCAACTTCAGCGCATAAATAGAATAATAGGCAACTTCTATAAACATATCACCTGCATAACTGACAGACACAGACTTAAGCACGTTTTGTATGTAATTTTGTCAATTGTTTGAGAAAAATGAACATCTGTGAGTGCCTAAATACAATTTTCAGATATGGCGACAAACCAAAGAGAAAAAGAATAAATGGCTGAAGGTGAGATTTTAAGATTTTTTTCTGATACACTTGCAGTCACTTTGTTGCAATGTTCTACAATCAACTCTTAAATGCACTTTTTAAATAATTTTCTGATAAATATTTGACCTTTTCGTTGCACTTAACTGTAAACCGTGACGATCAACATATTCTTACAGCAGAAAAAAAATGACAAATAATGAATAATTTCATAGAATCTGGGCAATAAATCAATGTGCTCTTTTGAGAATCTGTATCATTTCTCAGTGCCAAGCAATGAGCCCTACACATACGTAATATGCACAATTATTATTACCATCTCTGTTAGTTTCTTCTTTTTCTTCCTGTCTGCTACTTTTTTCTCTCTCTCTCTCTCTCCGTTCATCATTGCTTGTATTCCCAAAGGTAATTATAAGGAGTTTCAGACAGTAGTTCTGGAGGCCCGGGACTCTCCACCAATCATTATTCTCCAGATCAATTGCTGTGGACTAAACTGAACACACATTCTCAGAAGCACAGAACAATTAAAAGTCAACCACAGGGGGAAAATTCCACGCACACTCATGTGGACACATGTATGCACGCACACGCACACTTGAGTTAACAAAACAGAATATGACGTGAACATGAGTGCACGGACATGTTTACACAAATTACCATATTCCACAAACGTGTGCATGCATACAGGGGACATTCAAGGAGAAAGACTGAGACAAATGAACGCATTCATACATGTGACAACAAAACCTACGCACATAAAAGTGGAAGATTCAATAGAGCTTAAAGCCAATCTGCTGCTTAAGGAAAGAAGAAGATGAGAAATCTTATTTGATAACAGCTTCAAAACAACCTACTACTGCGAGGGCCCCATGGAGCCAAATCGAGCGACAGCACCAAACAAACCTTTGCTCCGAGCACAACAAACGTTTTCATGTTTTCTCTTCAAAGGATCACACAGTAATACACTCCGCAGTCTGCTCTATCAAAGCTCTCAAACTGTGTGGGTGTGAATGCATATGCATGGGTCAGCATGTACGTAGTGTGTGTTTGTAAGTGCGCTACTGTCCCCTGAGCCTCACAAACATGCACACTTATTGCCGCAACTCTTAATTGCGGTGAGCCAGCAAAGTGAAATCACTTGATGTTCCAAAGACTTTACAAAGAAAATGTTTTTCTCAAGCAAAGTCAAATGAAAGGCATTTTGTGAGCCTCACTTAACACAAATCTCATTAGGAATGAAAAACAAATAGAAAAAAACAACAGTAAGAGGCTTGTTTATAAGCTGCTGTTCTTCAATGCACATGATGGTGCATGTACAGAACTGAATGCACACAGAGGCAAAGGGAGACAGCGCCACAGAGTTGTATGGGTCGGCGATTGAATGCCTGAGAGATTGTAATGTATTGCCGAGCCTTGTGTATGCACAGTTGGATGCTGGGAACAGTCTCTTATATCTAAATATAGGAACTCTCCCGCTATGTGTGGACTCTCACTTAGTCTCTCTCATTCTGTCTCACTGACTTGAACACACACACACATCTCAATAAACACTCAAGGTTATCACAACTTTTGTCTCACGCACAAACTTGCGCATGTGTGTGTGTGTCTCATGAGGACTCTGGTGAAGTAGGGCAGGCTGGAGGAAAGTGGGGCGACAGGGGGGCGGGAAGTGAGCCCAGTCAGAATATCAATAATGGATAAACATGTTGCCATCAGGGGGGACTGAAGGAGAGGGAGATAGAGGGAGAGAGAGAGGACCTGGGAGAAAGGGTAAAGAGTGAGGACAAGAGGAGGGAGAGAAGATGGTGGAAACCCAATGAGAGGAGCATGACTAAGAAATGCATGATACAGTTTAGCTTTTTCAACACCACGGGAAGCACAGGTGAAATAATGTTCACCTCTATTGTGTTGGGGTGAAGGTAGAAATCTCGACAGATATTTCAAAATCTGTGCAAATATAATGAAAACAATCTGCATGGCCAGAAAGCACAAAGTGTAAGTAACATTACTCTGACTTTTACTGGAGGTCAATAAATAGTTTTGTTAATTCAAGTGAGCTAATCCTTTAAAAGATGCAACTGCAAATACATTTTCTTCTTCCAGTTAACCATGAAAGAAGAAAAGAGTCTTTCGTCACTACAACTCTTGATATAATTTGTCCTCCATTTGCAAGTAAAACATGTACACACCAACCACCTCCGTCAGAGTGAATGTATATTATTTCAGTGATAATACCGCTGCAATTTTTTTGCTCCACATTTTACTAAGAGTCCTTGAATGACTGGCAGTGAGTACAGGGTTGGAGGTGAGTGAGAGAGTGAGGGGAAAAAATGAAAGGAAGTATGGTTGAGTTTGGAACTGTACCATTTTTCACATTTAAGTAGGCAAACCAGTGTGAGAGGTGAGCCATCCAACAGTGTTCCAAATCCATTTAGCCTAAGGTAAATGATGAAAATAGGATGCATAGGGCTCCACTCTGCACGCCATTGTCACCCCTGATTCATATTTATGCAGCCTCTAGAATAAAATCAGGTGTGTGTGTGTGTGTGTGTGTGTGTGTGTGTGTGTGTGTGTGTGTGTGTGTGTGTGTGTGTGTGTGTGTGCAAGGCTTTCTGTTTTTCTGTGTCTGCCTGTACGAGAAAGAGTACGAAGGGAAAAGAAAGCGAGGAGGCTGTTCAGAGGTTTTCTGCCACAGGGCATCCCAGCACTTACTTTCGTATAAATTTTGGCTCTTGGAACCCCAGTTAAGGTGTGTACATGTGCATGTATTTTTGTGTAGACATGACTCTATATTAGCATCTGTGTGTGTTTAAACCAATTACTGAATGGCTCCTTGGCTCCCGTGTTCAACAGTCCACCTAAGGCATATTTTGGGCAACTGACAAAGTCTGGGTTACCATGAGGACTTGTTGCTCATGGCAACTCAGCTGTGGCCACTTTTGTCTGCTCCCATCCAATTTGAAAGGCATGATCACAAACAATAGGGTGGGAAAAAAAATGAATATCATGTTCCCTGTAATATGGTCAACAGATTGATTGATTGATTCAACACTGTTAAAGACTCCTAAACAAATTATTATACTATTTTTTTTAAGGACATCGATAACAGACAAGTTGTGTGTTTGTGTGTGTGAGGGGGGTATCTAAGCATTTTTGTGTGTATGTGTATAAACACACCGACAGTTTCCTTCAGTTGTCCCTTCACACAAGCCTCTCTATTATTCCTTCCGTAATGACACTAATTAGACTGTTCCCTTTAATTAATCTGTGCTTGATTGAGCGAGTGTTTGTTTGCGTATGTGTGTGTGCACGCATGGTGGCTTGTGTGCTTTTGTGTTTGTGTGTACACTCTTCTGCCATCGTAGCCCAGTGATTGTGATATGCCTGAAAATGTCAGACTGAGTTTGATGCAGCATGCGGAGGATCCTTGAATTCGACCGTTCTCACCTCCCAACGCAGAACAGGGCAAACCTCACATCAACAATTATCAAGGTGGAGAGAGTACAAGTGGAGTCCATTACAGTCCCCTGATTACTTGCGAAGGCTGCAATTAGCAAAAGTAGCACATAGGGTTTGCATGAGAAAATCTGAGAGGAAAACCGCAGAAGGATTTGGAGTTGCACCAGCTCCCCACCCTCTTTCTTTAATAAATATGATCAGGCATATTCTCCATCTTTTCTTTGTTTCCTCTTGACTGTTTCTTATTTTGGTTTGCCTCAGGCCCTGTGCAAAACCCAGTCCACCTCAGCGGAGAAAATGAGACAATGTTTCTGCCTATTGACTTTCTGTTTTCTTTCTATAATTGTTGCCATAAAGCATAATTAAACTTCATTGTTCATTCCTTCATCCTCTCTCGTCTCTTTGCCGCTCTCTTTCACTGCTGTTCGTGAGTTAGAAAGTAATTATATCTCAGTACGCCTGCAAGACGGCACACTCCTGATCCACTGATGAGAGCAGGCTGGGAGGTTGAATATAATGAAATGGAATACATTACAGGATGCAGCACGCCATAGGCTGACGCTTCTAGAGACCTGCTGCTGCAACACAACATGCCAAGAGCCACCATAACAGGGTAGGATTTACTTCATCTCGCTTGATTTCTTGTTTTAGGTCAAAGTCAGCAGCTCACATGAGTGCATTAGGTTGATGTCATGCTTGGGGTAATCATATTTCACCGTTATTCTACTCCCAGGAGTAACTGCTGGGGAAATTTTCAACTTTTGCATGGTTTCTTCAGCTGCTGACAGCTACATAATCTTTTCAGGACCCAAGATGATTAAAATCAACATTTTCTCCAATCAGAGTTTGAGGTAAGGTGACATTCTCCCCTAGTTTCACATCCCTGCTTTACTTTCACGCAAGAAAAGCAAATAAGGTGGGAGATCGACTACAACAATAACACAACCTCAACCCACTCCTGTGTTTTCAAAGTGTAAAAATCTCCAAAGTGAGTACATTGTGAGTTGTTTACTTAGTTTGTGCGACAACATGTTGCAGTCCCTGTGGATATTAAGCCATTGAAGTATTGGAAACAGAAACGGAGCACAGAGAACATTGCTCCTGGTGACATCACATTACAGTTTAGTGTAAATTAAAGCATAACTGAAACCTGATTCTTAATGCTGTTACTGATATCAACGTTTGAGAGTAGAGAAAAATGATCACAACTTGTGCATTAAATAACCTTGTGTGATGTTCCTATGCATCTGGAACCATCTTCACTGGGGATGTTTGCAAAAGCACCTTTTTAAATTTTGAGTTGTTTTTTTTCTGTCTTTCTTTCTAGTATGTTGTGCAATGAGCATTTTAACCTCTCTGAGCTCTATGGTAGAGAAATTATATGACATCTTTACTGTTTCCATATATTGTATATCTTTATGCAAGCATATCTGTTGCCTTTTGGTACTTAAAAGCGTTTGGTGCATGTTAATGACTTGCTGAGAAACCTTGGGTCCAGGCATTCATGCACATATTACTTTGACATGTACCACCCACCTAAACCTTGTAACAGACCAAGCATATACCCAATGACACTCCCCAGCTGCAGGGACCTCTTCTAGCAGAACAAGGCACCAAGCCTGACTGGATAAATAGCTCTTGATTGGTTCAAAGGTGGTTCTGAGGGGTCTCCAGTCCACAATCCGCCAGACCTGAAGTATCCACTGCCAACATCCTGGTGCCTGACACCACAGGACCCTCCCAAAGGCCCAATGTCCAAAACCCAGTGAGTCTAAGCTGTGCTGGTGCCACGAGGGAGATCTACACAATATTCGGCAGATGGTTTCAGTGTTGTGGCTGATCAGTGTAGAGCCTCTGTGGTATACCAGTATTTCTGTGATGAGCTAAAAACAAATAAAATCATCAACCAAGCCTATGTATCAGTAAGAGTGAGGAAATTACCAGAAGGTAATACAATATAGGTAATATTTTATATAAACTGGTTTTGTAGAGAACTCGTTTAATTTAGGACAACGAATAAAGTAAATCAACCAGCAACATTCCTCGGTTGCTCAGTCTATACAAACTTAATCAAAGCATACAGTCAGTGGAGTGTAACTGAATCAGAGGGTATAAGTCCAGAATAAACATTAGCAGCCATTTGTTATGAAGTTTCTACCAGAGAAATGAGCAGAATTATAATGTGTAGAGACTGCTATTAATAAAGCAGGTGTAGGACAGACAGAAGGTCCGGCATGGGTCATAGGTCAGGCACAGAAGTTGTCTTTCATCTCTGAGGTTGTCTCTCTTGTAAAATAGCTGTGAGAAGCAGGCTGTGCGTGCGTGTCTGTGTGTGTGAGAGCGTGCATGTGTGAGTGTGTGTTTGCCACCAGCAAGAACAGAGGCTTAAATACCATCTCCCTTTGTGCTTTGTTATCTGAGCATACAACTGATGACAATTAAGGAACATAAACACACACACACATATAGATGGGAGAGAAGAGTGTGTTGGGGAATGAAGTGTTAAAATTTACAAAAGAGAATGGGATAAAAAAGCTTTAAAGAATGAATGAATGACAAAATATGCAATTGCATAGGGAGGTGCCACCTCTGCAGCCACTTCTCTGTCATAGAGTGAAGGAACCGGCATCACAGCATCAGCATACAAACACCCTGGTAATGAAGCGCCAGCAGTCCTGGGCTCTAACCACACAGACCTATCCATCTCCCCCATGCATTATTCACCGCACACAGCCATTTTACCGCCCAGCGCACCCGGCAAAGATTGGTTCCACTTTTTATTTATCTGTTTTTCATCCGCTCCCTCCTTTCCCTCCTTTCCCTCCTCCTTCCTTTCCGCAGCTTTTCAATTAAATTAAGGCAAGCGCGACACTAAATCCATGCAGCAGAGGCTGCCCACATGACAATTAGACTGTCAGCTAGACAGAGAAAGAGGGAAAGACGAGATAGTGAAGACAGCGCAGGTAAGTTGGCAGTGCTGAAATGCTCATTTAGAGAAGCAAGCCAATGCCCAAGACAGTACACTGTAGTTCTTTAAGATCTCACTCTGCTCAGACTACTGGCAGACTCTCATTTAAGGTCGAATTTGAATTCCAGTTTCCTCAGACAAGTATTTCATTTAGACCACAAAATATCAATAGAATAATTTTAATTACATTCATTTCAGGGCGAGTGAGAGTAATTTACATTAATAAAATACTGTTAATAATACCTAGATTACATTTTTTGGCAGATGTTCCATTTTCATTAATGTCCATAATCTCATAATCAGCCAACAACATTACACCTCAGCTTTGTGGGGGTAGTACTGCATGAATGTTTGCATCAGTGCCAAGAGCAGCAGACAGCAAGCTACAGGTGCACCTAATAAGGTTAATAAAGTGCAAGCTGATTAGCGACTGTCTCCCATGAGGGCTAAGAGAGAGCTGAGGTAGTTTTAGGCTCACTTTATTAGATGATGGGAACGAGAAAGCAGTTGCCTGTACAATGTGAAACCAATAGGATAATAGGGAGAAGCAAGACAAGATAAGAATGGATAGGAGCCAAAAGGCATGAAATAATGAATGAAGGAGCAGAGGAGAAAGAATTAAAGAATGACACAATTTCCATTTTTTCTTACAGCTGATTTAACTGCCTGCTTTGCTTGCTCCCCAACAGCCATAAGTCTGTCATTCTCACTATATCTCAGCGTGCCATGATCTCTTCTGCTAATTTCTTTCTAGTACAGCAAATACATTCTTTCTAGTAGCATCAGAGCAGCTGAAGAGGAGATTTCTACTTGCTCCTCCAAGCAATATTTGGGAAATGTTTTCCTTAATTCCCTTCCACAAAAGGGAAGATTCAGCAGAACGCCAACCCAAATATTTCAAAAAACTGAATAATGGAAAAACTGCATGCTGTTAATCACCTCCAGATAAACTCTGTTTAGTCTACATTGGCCATTCATTGCACCCCGTTAAAAACCTGAGAGCTGGATGAGAAGTACATTTTTCAAACTGTTGTCCAATTAGTATAAGAATGTGAAATGACACAACTAAGTCCTGCCCTCCTTCATTACTGTTGGCTGTAACTTTCTGACAAAAGCTCAGAAAATTATGCTGAGCATTTTTATCTGGTTGCTTTCGCCCACTGATTGGACAGATGTTTTCTCAGTTTTAGCTAGCTAGTGTCAAAACACTAATGCAATGAGTGGGTGGGAAATAAGCAAAACTGCATGTCCACTTAATTTTTAGCATTTAAAAAATACACCGATCAGCTACAATGTGCAAAAAACGTGTAAAATTGCATAGGTCCCCCTGACGCCACAAAAGTTGCTCTGAACCATCAGGGCATGGACATGAAACCTCTGACAGCATTCTGTGGTATCTGGCATCAGGACGCCTGCAGTGGATCCTTTGGGTCCGGTAGATTACAGCGTCAGGCCTCCAATGGTTGGGACTGTTCTGGAGCAGCCTGTAGAAGAATGATCTAATTGGAATCTGGGGAGTTTGGAGGTTGGATCAATGCCTTGGGCTCTTTGAGATGTTCCTCAAACATGACTGAATACGTTTTTGCAGTGTGGCAGGGCGCACAGGCCACTGCTGGTGAGGAGTCTCCTTGGCATCGGGGGGGGGGGGGCGGTCTGGAACAATGTTTAGGAGGGTAGTAGGTGTCAATTAGCATCCCCATGCATGCCAGGACCAAAGGTTTCCCAGGATGACACTGCATTTTAATAAAATGAATGTTATACAATTCACCTGTCACTGGTTTAACTGATGTAGCTGATTAGTAGAGATTACAAGAGACATGTCAGGATATATGTCTTCTTGCTTTAATGCCATGAGTTATGCAAGAAGATGGATACCATTCAAGGTTTCTATTTTAACATGAAGCTACAGCTAGCAGTCAGTAGGTTACAGAATCTAGTAGTCTAGCTTAGTGAACGATGACAAAAAAAACATACCAACCAGATCCTCTAAATTACACAATACATCATATCTATTTTTTGTAAATCTGCACAAAACATGAATGTAAAAAATGGCACAGGTTTATGTGACATTCTTCTGGATGGCATGAAATTCTGTGGTCAACACAAGGTTGCAGTGAAACCATTGGAGACCCTACCAAAATACAGTCCAGCACCTACAGTAATCCATATAAAAAACACAATACCTAATTTTTATACCTGTTTTTGAATAGAATTAACAATTATAATAAAACATGGCAGCAATAACAACAACTGTGGCATCATATTTAGTGTTTGACAGCGGTATCAATGCTTTCATCTAATGTATCCACAACGTTCTACTATTCTTTTATAATGTAGCTTTGAGGGTCATAAGATGAAGGAACACCACTGCCCAGTCTCACTGTATGGGATGAATGAAGTTTACCTACGCCACTTATACAATTTTCAGAGTTCAAACTGTTCAGAAGTCCATGTCCAAGTGAAGCACCACAGAGACACTGAAATGTGACAAGTCAAGAAAGATACAGATACAATGGAAGGTTTAATAAACGGGATGCCACAGAGAATTTCTATGACCAGACCAAGAGAGAGGCCACATCAAACTCTGCAAACACACGGCTGTGTGATGTGTGTACTTTCGTGTGACCTTGAGTGACATTGACAAGCAAAACTGCCTCACTCTCTGGTTTCCCTGGTAACAGATAGTGCACGTGTGTCTTTGCACCTCTGGTTAAATGTGTGTCTTCAAATGTGGGTCTGTGGGTTGTCTGCTGCGACAGGTAAAGGGAGGTTTTGCCAGAGACAATTGGGAGTCAGCAGTCATTTCAGGGAGACCGCTGTTCCTGAAATAAGCAGAGACAGAACCCAAACCGAGCAATTAAGGAAAAGGTCAGGCTGGACAGATAGTATCCCATTTCACAAAGGCAGAGAAGCACACACACACATACATACTCCTGTAATAAGTAATATTAGCCAGCTCCTAATATGAATAAAGAAACAAATAAACACAGAGGCAGAGCATCAGACAGCATGAAAGTGTAGATTCAATGACACACATGAGGGCACGCTAAGATGCACAAAGATACCCATCACTCCAGATTTGAAACCCAGCGTCCCATATCGAAGGGTGGTTAAGATGGTGACATTTCACCAGAGGGCCTTTTAATGAGATATGTATAGTGTAACTGGAACAGAGAAGGGGTTCCTGCTGCACGCTGTGGCATCAGTTAACATTAGAGAAGAAGGGACTGGGAGGGGCTGGCAGGCTGCACGAGGTGCTACAAGTATTACATACACGGAAAAGGTTGCGTAGACAGGCAGCAGACAGAAGAAAGTGGGTTAGTTAGGGATATAAGAAGAATAAGAAATTGAGTCACTGAGAGAAAAAGAAGAGAAAGACAGAGGAGGAAAATGGGAGAGACACTCAGCTGAGCAAGAACACAGAAAAGTCATAACCCAGATTCAATTAACGTCTGATTGCTGTTCTATTGCTGTAATATTATACAGCTGAGAGCGGTTTCATATTTCAAACAAAGGCCACGTGTCAGCCTCATTTATGATCTCCCTCACACATACTTTCACACACACATACAGAAAATGGCTCGCTCACTCCAGAGGAATGAAAAGGAAAATGGCATCAGAACAGAAACAAAAAGATGTGATGGCTTGAACAAAAAGTGCGTGCCTACAAGACAGAAATGGAGAGAGAGGAGGAATGGTACTCTGTCGACAGGAGTTTTAGAGGGCTGAGTGACAGCCTATTTGTTTGGGATGATGAAGATATTTCCATCCAGGCAGCCATTTGTAGTGTTAGTGTCTAGGACAGCCTGTCAAATCTGCTTTAGCTCTCCGTCCTGTCTGCAGACTGCTGCCATCACACACACATCAACACAAAATGTCTGTTTCCCCACAGACCACAACAGGTGTGCAACCGTGTGACTGTGATTATGTGTGTTTTTCTGAAAGAAAGAAAAAAGAACGCTCGGCTTTTTGGTGCACCATTACCAGCACATCACCTCTGGGCTGAATTATTTAGGCCTGATAGACACACATGTGCATACAAAGTAAATGCATTACACCCACCTTTTCTTTGTCACTCACATCTACCCAGTGGCAAAGCATCCCACGAACAGAAGGAGAGGAGGTGGGTGATTTCTGCATAGTTAGCAGGTTGAAAGCTGTTGTAGTAGTACAGAAAGAAGCTAATGTAGTTTGTCAAACAGCACACATCCTTCAACTGTGTAATAGCAGGAAATAGAGCTAAAACCATAATGTCACAGTGGGCTATAAAACAGACGCTCAGGGGCAACAACATCACAGAACCCCAAGTCATCAGAGACTGGGCATCTGTCACAAATGCACACATGCACACTTGAGCAACACATAAACACACATGTGCGTGCACATACACACACTAATTGTCTCTCTCCACACAGTTATAACTTTGTGAGCACATAAGTGGCTTTTGGGGACACTCGAGGCGAAGAGCTGAAGACACACACAAGCATGCACGCACGCACACACACACACACACACACACCCACACACCCACACACATAGGCAACACGTACACACATGCACACTCTTGGTGTGTGTCTCTTTCTCTTCCCCAGCACACACATTAAGTGGCGTAGGGGAGACAGTGAACTCTGGTTGAACTCGGGGTAGAAGAGAGGTGAGAGACAGTGCCACTCACGTGCACGGATGGATACATGTACACACACCAGCTAGAGTTGTAACAAATATAGTGTGTCACCAGCTACAGAAGTACATAATATGCTTGGAAACAACATACAGATGGTATTTGACAAACACAATCCTAAATGATGTGGTTTTAATTTAAACATACATTCGGTGAACTCAGATAACACAAACTCATTTTGACCCTGTGTGTGTGTGTTTGCACACACATGTGACGTCAGTACTTACAGTCAGAATCCCATTAACCTTTTCAGACCCCGTCTTCTTAAATACAGTTTGACTGATTGAGTGTTTCTGAGATCCCCTATCAATTATTGAACACAACAAGGTAGTACCGTATTCGCCTTACACACCAGAAACACGAGGAAACATCATATTTGGCAAAAAATATATATTTATGAACAAAAAAATTACAGTATTTTGTCATTTGTTACCATAGTCTGGTTTAAAATATATGATGCTGTTGAGGAATTCTTACGTGCTTTGAAATTCCTGGTACACTGTGGTGGTAATGGCGATGGCTGTGGTAGGGTTCCCTCTAAAAGATTTATGTGTAACTTTGTGTGACCCTGGCTCACTGCCTCACTAAATCTCATTGGCAACCTTGGCTGGAGCGTTCACCAAGAGCTGTTATCCATGGCTCATCACACACATGCACACATGCACACACATTCAAAGAACCAGACATCCATCGAGCCACATACAAGCAGAAATAGACACACAAGGTTACACAAATACACAGACCACACACAAGCGTGTATGCACACAAACACATCTGCATTCACATATGTTCAGATGTACACTATCACAGATACCTACACACATGCACACACACACACACACACACACAAACTTGCTAACTGGTGGTTGATCAAGCCAATCTAAATGCTAAACAAGAATCTGTCTCAGGAGTAAACTATTGGCTGGCTGCAGACGGTCTATTCTCCAGAGGTACTCAACAAGGGGACAGAAAATTGATGTGTACGTGTGTGCTTGTATGTGTGTGTTTTTTGTGTGGCCGAGTTTAGTCCATTCTTATTTTCAAGACGCCTGGTCCATAGCCACACTGAGAGGATCCTGAGGCACTTGCAAGAATTTTTTTTTCTTCAGCAGTAATTACAAGGTAGCAAGGAGAGGTAACTCAGCCTCCAAACAATATGTGTATCATAATACAGCCTTTGAAATCATCCCCCTGATTCAAAAATAAGCCCGTGTGATTGTAGGCTTCTTTGCAAGCAGAGAAAAGAAATCAACAGTAAACATGCATGTGCCCTTATTTGATATTCTGTGTGGCAGCTTCACCTTCCCACAGGCCCACTGCAGATAAGCAAGCCCGCAACTACACCTTAACAATGAATTTCAAGGAAAAGACAACAAGCTCCACATAGGTACATTATATATTACTAACACTGCGCCCATTCAAAACGTGGCTGCTTGGAATGGGTTGACAGTGGCTTGCAGCATGAGTGAGTGATTGAAATCATTTGTTGGAGGAAGGGTGGGGTGCATCAGCAAATACACAGCGGATTCAGGTTGCCAACATTTAGCTGCAGTGATTCAATGACACTGATCTGATTCAGCAATTCAAATGTATGACATTATATAGCTTGATTACATACACAGGCTAGCATTGAACATTACTTTGTACAGTTTTTCCTGTGTGTTGATACAATAAACGTCTTAAGTGAGAATGAAGAGCAGAGTTAATGCAGACACAGACATGGTGTTACTGTTTCAAAAGGACGATAGCTGTAAGGACACACATCTCTTGGTGTGTTAGATACCATGATAAGCAAAGCTAATGGTCACCGCACCAGCCATCACTAAATATCCAAACAGAAACTCATTTGCTTTCACATAACCACTTCTGTGATACAATAGACAACTGATAATTATTAGAGACAGCATCCAAAACAACGTTATAGTTTGTGGTAATAAGTCTGAGGAGAGTTCAGAGGTCAGTGAGTTGTTGTGCACATGCCATCTTCATAAAATATAGAAAAAATACTGTTGTAAAAGTGTAACTGAAAACAACTTTTAGCCAAAATGTGAGAACCGTTTATTCATATGACTTCACAATCTGCACTGCACTCCAATAGGTCTCTAGCAATACACCTGCCATATGTGAAGTTGATCTGATGAACACTTGCAATGGACAGATATACACACGAACACACAGACTCCTTTGTTTATAAGGGAGTTAAAACTTTATGTAGGGTGTATTTATGCCAGTACAAACCAAACCGTGGGTTCGCTTTTCTCATGGTGTAGATTAGAAACTGCAATGCCCACCATTTGACAATGCAAACCTGTATGTGCATGTGTGTGTGTGTGTGTGTGTGTGTGTGTGTGTGTGTGTGTGTGTATGTGTATGTGTGTGTGTGTGTGAGCCCCTGAGAGCACACAGAGGACGCCATGATGAAGATTGACTTGTTGAGTAATGAAAACCCACTGCTGCCTTCCTTCAAGGCTCACAGCGAGGGAGAGGAATGAGAGGGTGAAGTAATGAAGTAATGAAGGAGCAAACAGCTCGCAGTGCGGAGAAAGGGGCATCTCTGGAGGACTGAGAGAAGAGGGGCAGAGACAGGGTGCTAACGAAAGAGAGGAGAGAGTATAGGTTAGACAGCATGAGGGGGCAGGGATGAGATATCATACAGTCAGGAACCATGATGTATGGAAGGACATTTGCATGCATTACACATTTAGCGAGAGGTGTAAGAACCAGGCACCTGGAGGGTCTCAGGAATATGATATACTTTTTCGAAGCCAAGGCATGTAGGCATCTGTGCAGTTTGTTGTGGAAGAAGTTATCTCAAAGTTGTCTCTATTTATATAATTCAAAATAGACGGGAGGGCTCAGGTGTGAGACTGGGAGACTCTTCTGCCTTTATCATAAATCCCAAGGTAACCCTGATCTATAATTTATACCAACAAATGGGGGCGACAGCAGAAGCAACACAAGTCCACAAGTGCGCGCACACACGCTTTCAAAGCCTCAAAATCCTCTGCCACGCACACAATCTCATTCTTTCAGGCAATCTGCGGAAAGACTTTGTCTCTTGAGGTGTAGGCTAAACACCCATTGCTATGGTGATGGAGCTTGGGTTCTATCCAAAGAGACAGAGATGATATATAGAGAGGTTCATCCTTCATGGCTGGCCATGAGGGGAAAAACAGAAGCCAAATAACACCAGTGCCCAAAGGGCTGCAGGGCCTTTCAATTTGGGGGAAATTGTTGCTCGCAGCGGCCTGTGAGAATATTTGTCATGTCACTGGACAATCTAGAGCAACAGATCACTATCGATTGAACTGTTCGGGTTTTACGTGACATGGCTCATAGGAAGGTACTACTGTGTGAAATCCTTGTGTCACTTTAAATGTGTCTCTGAGAGAAGAAACCAGAGTGAATTAACCTGATGTTTTGGGTTTTTTTGTCATTACTGTCAATACTGTCTAATCTCATTCCCTGACAACGATAGACAAGACTAGAAAGTGCACTGATCCTGTTTGTGCAAAATGAGCGTGCAGGTGAATGTGTGGTCATGTAGTATATATGTGCATCCACATGTGTGCATGTACGTGTTAGGCAGGTAGGAACATGCAATCAGAGGCATATCTTGGATCAGAATAGCATGAGTGTCAGTAGGCATTAGGTTCTCTGAAGTCCCAGGATTACCATCCAGCATCTTTTTATTCCATCCCTCTATTCAGGGTGAGAGAGAAGCCAGGGGTGGGGGAGGAGGGGTAAAGGAGGGAAGGAGGAATATGATTTATCCCTCACGCTACTTGATGAATCTGCTCTGGGTGGCTAAACTATTTATGAGCCTCATAGCTAAATTCCTCCATGCGTCTCTTCCCTTTCTCGCCTCGGAACCCAAATCTAATTCGGCCTGGGCAAAATACACACATACATGTGCATACCCGTTTGCATACACATTCTTAACACAAAGTCACTCGAATTTACACGTGCGCACTGGAAGATACACACACACACTTGCACAATGATTAGCATTTGTGCCCGCCTGTACACAGATCCATATTTCATGAGGAAAGAAGGCAGAAGTGTTTAGAGCGGCAGGTTTGGCTCGTGTGAAGACCAAAAACCAACACAGAGACAAGCAGATATCCTATTATCTTAGCATGGCAGGGCCTCTCCTCTGGGTGATTTCCATCTCTCTTCAACAGACAGAATAAAGACTGAGAAAATGCTTTGTTTACTGAGGAAAGCAAGTCTCCAAAACATTAGAAATGTGCTCCTTCATCTGTGTACAAAAACACTAAATGGCACTTCGCACTCAAATTAAAATCACTGACAGTGTGGAATATTTATGAGCGTACTGCTACAAAATTTTGGTACATTCATTGCCGTCAAGCTTGCATACCAAAGTTTTTCGGGCACGGTGGCTAAGCAAAAATCTTGGCAAGAAGTACAAGCAGAAGAGGAGAATTTTAAGTTTGTCTGCATGGTTGATAAGTCTTTGTTAGAAAACTTTAGCAGACTGTGGTTTTGCTTGGGAATACTGGCAATCAAAATAGTTAAATTCAGCACGATACACATGATTTCTGTACACATGCAGAGGCCAATGTACCATAAATCATATAACTAGGATGTAAGAGGATGTGGCAAGGAGAATTTCAACCACTGTACTTCAAGCCTGTGCACTTTAATTCAGGTTAGTGTGACAGTGTTACTGAACAGCAAACCACTTGGAGCAGCACTGCTACTGTGAGACTTCTCCACTACAACTGTAAGTCAGCTGGAGGTTGACTTAGTACATTTTCCCACGCCCTAGGCTTTGTAGATAAGCAGTGGCTCTAATGCAGCATGCAGCCAGCACTACAGATCAATGTGTAATAATAATGATACATACCAAAGAGCCTCAACATCCATTTCATAATCTCCTAATCAGCTCAAAATCAAAAGCATGCTGTGAAAATCTGGTGAGAGTAGGGAATATGCTTGTGATTACGATTATTTTGCTTATCTTGTAGAAAATAAATGTACAAAGCAGTTTTATTTCCAAAGGAGATCTGAGGCTCAGCCATCGCCGTGTGACCCACAATTGTAATCTTTTAACAATGGGGGCAGTGCAATTGGTTCCCAGTGGGGCATTTGTTGCTTTGTCCCAGAATGATTATAAATCAGAATCCACAAATGAAAAAATTAAATATTTTGTGGATTGGTGGACACGTGTTACGTAGGGCTGAACTATTATTCGATTTCAAATCATCATTGCAACCTGAAAAAAATGCTATTAGTGAATTCCAAAGGCTGCAAGTTAGGCTAGGGTATACTTTAAGCAGCAAATCTTAACCAGGGTTGTAACTATTAATAAATCTCCTCGTGCGACAGGCACACTTTTGATAGTATCTCATGTGCTAATGTTCCATCACCTTTTAAAAATATTACACAGTGAATATTGAACTAAATCCTGACTTTTATAATGACAAATGAAAATCAAATCCCATTTAGAAATGCTTGCCAAATTGTTCAGCCCTCTTGTTAGTTGTTCTCACACATTTGGTTCAACAACTCCCTACTTAAAGGACCTGTTTGACATTTTGTAACTATGTGCCCTTTAATTACCTGCATTGGTGGAAAAAGTATTCAGATTCCTTTACTATCCCTACCCTAAAAATACTGAAACAGCAATTTAAAAATACTCCATTGCAAGTGAAGGGTCTGCATGCAAAATACTACTAAAACAAAATGAAATGACTATCAAAAGCAAAATGTAGTGAAAGTATTGTTTGATCCCTCTGAGTGATATAATATTATACACCCTGAACAAAGTAAAGGTGCAGTAGGCAAGTTGTCTTTTTTTCTGACTAAGAAATAAAAACTGAAAATATTATTTCTATTGTTATGGTTTGAGAAAAGCCTCTTTAAAATACAGCTTTGTAAACTCTATTGCAAATCTGTGAATTGTGATTTCTGCTCTGTGACCCCACTCTCCATCTGCCCATTATCATTCACAATATAATGCATACTTGTTTTTTTAATGACATGTAGGTACAATGAATATTTTTTCATATATGTTAAAAAGAAGAAGCAGAATTGCATTAAATATTATATGCTGCTTTTATACTTTTTGTTTGGTATATATGACATTAGATGACTAATTGTGAAGCATCAGTGTCAGCAGCATGTTACTGTTGTAGCTGCTGCACAGACAACTACTTTGAACTGCTTTATATCCAGTTGTATACACAGAGAGAGCAGATAAATCTAAGCAGCGGACAGGTGATTAATGATAGATTAAAGTAACTAATTTCTGGTACACAAATCTATTTTCAGCTTGTCTTTAGTTTTTGGCAAGGTATTGAATTATTTGAACACCATTTTAAGCAAAGCCATGTGAGAAGTTGCACGAATGTGTTCCCATCTGTGCACAGCTTTTTGTAAGTTGTCAGGAGCCTGAAAGGTTGGAAACCACAAGTTGAATTTTTTACGCTGTGTTGCATTTAAAGGTTCATTATATTGTCCATTGTGTAAAATATTCATCTTAAAAGTAAATAAAGCTGTCAAATGGGGCGGCTGTGGTTCAGGTGGTAGAGCGGGACGTCCAATGATCGAAGGGTCGTCGGTTCGATTCCCGCTCTGTCCTAGTCATGTGCTGTTGTGTCCTTGGGCAAGACACTTTACCCACCTGGCCTCCAGTGCAGGTCCCAAGGCTGCTGTGGCTACAAATGTAGTTTACCACCACCAGAGTGAGAAAGTGTGAGTGAATGAATAATGGATTCATTGTAGAGCGCTTTGAGTGCCTTGAAAAGCGCTATATAAATCTAATCCATTATTATTATTAAATAAATGTAGTCAAGCGAAAGGTACAGTATTACCTCCTGAAATGTAGTGCAATGAAGTATAAAGAAGCATAAAACAGAAAATGGGAAGTACAGGTACCTGAAAATTCGACTCAAGTACAGTACTTCAGTAAAGGTACCAAGTTATTTCCACCATTGTTTACCAGTAGAGGTGCTGGTAGCTGGATTTTGTTACTTTAGGACAGAGCCAGACCAGCTGTTTTTCCCACTTTCCAATCTTTATGTTAAGCTCACCCTCTCAAAGCAAACCTTCAATTAGAAGAGCGGCATAAATCCTGCGATCTAACTCTTAAAAGTGGCATTTCCTAATATCTTAAACCACTCCTTAAAAGAAAGGGTCGAACAATGTGCTTTACTGAAGGCTGTTTCTGATATTAATTAAGTGCAATCAAGGAGATCGATAGCAGATAGTTGGACCCAATAAATATTTGTAGTAAAAATGAAGATCCTGGTGTCAAAATTTAGGATAACACAAACTCAAACTTCATGAACATTTATTTGACATTTATTCCCCAGTGTTGATCAGTTAGAGTAGTGACTGCAGAAAGCCTATTTCCATTAACAAATTGGTTAACAATACTGATAATTGTGAAAAAAAATGATATATATATTTGCCAGGCCCTACTTTAAAGTAATTGAAATAGCATAAATATAAATAAGGTCTCTTTTACACGATAAGTAAGAGGAAATTGGTAGAGTTACAAAGCAGAGCAGTATCCGATATTAATAAATAGGCAGAGATGGAGGACAATGACAGTGATAGAGCGATATAATGTGAGCAACTGCGGAATAGAGAGGCAAGGAGCTCACTGAAGGAGAAGGATGAAAATAATGCAGAGGAACATAAAAGGAGAGAAAGATGAAATGGCTGCAGAGCAACAAGATGTACAGAAAAAGGGAGTGGCTTACAGGTAGCAGACAGAGAGAAAATGACAGTTTTCGAGGAGAAGGTGAACAGCTATCCTTTGAGGTGCACTGATCATGTGGAGAGGTCATTATGGCCCAAAGGGGAGGGGAAAGCGAGAGAGAGAGAGAGAGAGAGACTGACAGACAGACAGACGGGCAGACAAACAGATTGGTCTCTCTCCTCATTTTCTCCTTTTCCCTTATCTCTCTCCTTCTCTCTGGTGTGTCATCATCTGCACTCCACTCTGAACAAGGTTTTCAGGGACGCCTGGCAAGTGCGAGGCATGGTGCTGGATATCAATCAGCAATGTCTTAGTTAACACACAAGAACTGAGGGTATAGATTGAGTAAATCATTCAACCAGAATTCAATTTCTACTGCTCGCACCTTGTTTGTTCACAATCACGGCTTTGAAGTTAAAAAAAGAAAAGCTTTGACAAATAGGTGAGTGAGGTGAAGAGAGAGGACGGCGTCATGGCAGAGACAAAGAATGGACTGAGACAGAGAGAGTGAGATAGGAAGTAAAAAATGATGGAAGAAGATGGAGTAATGATTTGTCAAAGTAGTGGGGTTGAGAAGATGAAAGAGCCGCAAGAGAAGAAGAGGGGGAGCTGGAGAAGAATGAGGAGGGAGTGAAGTGCAGAGAGAGAGAGGTGTAAACCATCACACAGTGGCAATCCTTGCCTTTAAAACGGCTACCATCAGACAATAATCTGTTACCGTGGAAGGCTTCCTACTCTTTGTTACTCTTCACTCACTAAGTCTCTTTCGTTCTACCATCCTCATCATCAGCCTCACACCACCTTGATGCCTGTTTGTTTCTTCCTCTTGTCAGCCTGTTTTTGTTTTAGTCTGTTTGTCTTTCTCATTTTCTTTCTGCTCATCTCTCTCTCTCCTGCTCCGTCTCCCACTGGAGCATTTGTTTGTTTGCATCTCAAATATTTTAAATGAAAGGATGCTGTTTTATTCGACAGGTCGAGATTGCTTGCAGGCATGCTGTGTGCCTGCGTTGTTTGTGTGTTTGCGTGCATATGTGCGTGCGAGCGTGTGTGTGAGATACAGCGGTGCATAGCAAAGAGGTAATGAATTCCTCAGCGAAGCAGCGACACAGAACAGCTTGCGGATCAATTTTTAATAAGAACTCTGCAGTTCACAAGCAGCGCAAAAAACTGTGTTTGTGTGTGCGTGTTTGATAAGAGCTCTGCAGTTGGCTTGCAGAGTAATAAACATATTGTAATCAGTGGCTTCTGACTGAAAACCTAATCCCTGTGTCTGAGTGTGTGTGTGTGTGTGTGTGTGTGCATGCATGTGTGCGTGCGTGCGTGTGTGTGTGTGTGTGTGTGTGCGAGCACCTACTGGGAGAGGGGGACCAGTTAGCTGCTTCATCTCTTTATGCCATCTGAGTGTAATTTTGTCAATCAGAAAGTGTATTGACAAAAAACAGAGATGCAGCCATCAGTATGAGTGCAGAAAAAGTTTCAGTAGATGAGTCATCTCAGTAGAACTGAAATAAGTCAATTCATTGTCTCACAGAAAATTGATCAGAAACTATTTTGATGTCAGAGAAAACTGCAAAAAAAAAACAAAAAAAACAAAGCCAAACATTCACAGGTGTTACCAGGTTCTTGTTAATATGTAATAGTTAACTAAAGAGTTTCAGGTTTTTGGTTAGCATTAAAGAGAAAATGTCCTCTAGGAGCTTTGAGAAGTAAGATTTGATTTACACTTTTTTATGACAGTTTATTGACAAAACAATTCATTGATTAATTGATGGAATAATCAGTGAATTAATCAAGCATGAAAATCATGATGTACATCTACATCTCAAACCATGTGGTTTATTCACTGTCAGCTACACAAGGATAAAGATCACTTAAAGTTCACAAAAAATACTCAGGGTTCTATATCTGTTTTGTTGTTAAGCATCAATAAAATAAAAATATACATATATTTAAAGGTTATTTTAAGAGAGGTGAGAGAGGAGGAACTATATTTAGTTTCCAAGTTGTAATCAGATTTAGACACAGAAATCTCAGTAGTACAAAAATTAACCAGCCAGGTTGTGTTGATGTGCCCCCAAAAACTGACATATTTATATTGCAATATATATTTTAAAAAATAATGTGGAAAGTCATGTACATTTTGCCTAAATTTATCCATGAGGGAATGAATGCTGGTTTACATGTAGTCTAAATTAGCTGAATTCCGGTCACTGTTTCATATTAGTTCTGCTGTCTGACTACAAAAACAGAAAAGTTTGTAAATGACAAGAGAAAAACATTAGTTTTAATCAACTGGAATTTTTTTTTTAAAAAGTGCCCAGTTTTACAAAATTTATGTTGATGTATTTTTAGCATCAATATCATCAATCACATGATTGTGGCACTGCTAATACAGTTCCTTTAAAATATGGTTTTAAAGTAGTGCTACACTCTAATTTTCATTATTGATTATTTTGTTCATTATTGTGATTGTCGTTTCATTTTCGAATGTGTTGCATAAAAACTACCTTGGAAAATACATGGTTTAAGATTTAAAGAAACCTTTTGAATTTGTTAGTGAGTTATCAGTTGCATTATTTCCACTCTAAACGTTGTGGACAATTTGATTTAAATAATTCTTTCTTTACTTAGCCATTTCTTTGCAAAAAAAGGTTAGAAACCACTCTGAACCCCTACCCCATTGTTGATTGTATGTCCCCTCTGTACTATTTTTTGATCATTTCAAGGGGCCAGAACCACTGACTTACAACGCTATAATGCTGCTTCTGCTTTGAAAAATCTGAATTAAGACTCTGATACTGTCATACCATTCACAGGTGCCACTTTTTCTGCAGAACAACTGCTAGCAACAAGCAGTAACCTTTCTCGGCGAGTAACCTATAATAAGCTATCAGAGCCAGTGTAATGGGCTCCTACTAGAAAAAGAGAGTTAACATTCAGAGCGCTTCTTTAAAGTGTAAGTGTGAGCACTGATCAAGCCAAGTGACTGCAGGGTAGTCCATTCATATTCAAGCCTAACATGGCACCTGTGTTTCCATCCATTATTCATGAGAATCTTCCTCCTGCCTGCCTCATCCTGGCTTCCTGGTCAGGTCTCCTCCACCTTTTACACTGTATCCCACCTCAACTATTCTATAAAAGCGGTTATTCACTCGACATTATACTACAGGGATTGGATGTGGGCTAATGTGAGGGGGGAGGAAGGAAAGAAGAGGCATTCAAGGGTATTAAATATGGAGCTCTGGTATGAGGTGTTCGACTCATGAATCACCCCGAGCAAAGGGAGCAAAAGAGGGATGACCCTGATTCATTTGTCTGTTTTTCTCTTATTCTCACTTTCTCTTTCTAGAAACAGGTGCAAAATAATAATTCTCATAGCTCTCTTTCTCTCTCACACTTTGAACCAACCCACAGCATAACGAAACCGGGGCCCTTATTCTTACAAACACTGCTGACCCTCTATTACACTTGGGTACTCAAACAGGCAGGTGTTAAACCACCATAAGACTTTGCAGGGAGTCCTTTGACCTTATCATCTTCCGTTCCGCTATGAGAGCATGACATGAGTGCAAATGGATACTCGCCCTTGAAAAACCAGAATTGCAAAGGCATTTTCCGCTAGGTGCACCTCGCCTTGAAAAAGAAAAAGGAAAAAAAATACAAAAAAACCCTCCCGTAACACAACATGAGTATTAAGTAATGCAACGTCAAGATCAGAAGACTCATTAGTCTGATTGCATGCCAGCATACAGGCATTTACACCACAACCACAGACACTTCATCGCAGGCGGAAAAATACACCAAAGCTCCCTTATCAAGTCCCAGTGAGGAAAGAGGAACACTGATGGTCACTTTATGAAGACGTAGTTCAGTATAAAGCTATCAAAAAAAAGGCACATCACATACACATATGCAGAGAGGAGCACTCAGATGCACAGCTAGTCACTTAGAGCAGCAAGGATAATTGTCCAACATTGATTGTGCTTATCTGGTCCAACGTAAACTCAGCTACAAAGTGTATTGCATTGTGTGTGTGCACTTGTATTACTTATGCTGTGAGGACACAAATCTGTTTACACACAGAATAGGACTCTGAGGACAAGCTACGGTTTAAAGTTAGGTTTGGGTAAAGGTAAGCAAGCAGTCTATTTGCATGATTAATCCCTTATTCACTTTCATTGGGAGGCAAAAAGACAACAGAAGATATTTCTATTTTTTTTCTAATTTCTTGACTATTTTACTTTATTACAACATGAACCAAATATTAATAGTTGTGGTATTCAGTAATCACAACACTTCACTCACAGGTCAGAGCTGAGAAAATGCAAGGGAAAAAAACTGCAAAAACCTCTAAAAAAAAAAAACAAAAAAACAAAAGAAGTACACTAAGGCAAGAAACAAGGACAAGAAGCTGTAATAAACTATAACCGTGCTATGATTTTTATCTATGATTTCCTTAAAATTGCAGTCCTTAACATTTTCATCAATTAAAATTCAGTTTCAGATGCTATTTCTGTCAGGAATTATTTTTCAGCAGTCGCTTTTCAGTGTAGTATCAGTCATTAATTACCTCTAGAATTAAATTTTTAATGACAGGGTCCACCATTCCTGTATCCTATTACCACTGCAAGTATCTTTATATGCATAAAGGATTCATGGGAAACAATGGATTCATGTATTCCCATTTTAGTGTTACAATCAGTCTTAGTGTTTAATATTCACACTCCTTGTGGCATAAAAGACTTATATTAAGTCTATGCATAACTGTGAATTAGTCAGGCACTCTATATATACTAAGTCTATTTTGTCACTGTATTAACACACATGCAACTGAAAATGCAACTATAACTATGAAGTATTCAGCTATTTAATTAAATTTTATTTATTTACCAACCTAATTAATCTTAGGGCCCTTTACATAGTAGGGTCAACGATATTATGCAATACAATATTATATAGAGACATAACCAACAAAGCCATAGATTGCATTTAAGCAAATCGTTGGCAACAATCTAAATAAATGTACAGTATAGCTTCTTATCTTATTTGTTTGTGTATGAAGGTATCAGCCAGATCAGCACTGACAAAAGGTGGATACTACACCTAGAGAGGTCTGCATGCATTAATGTCATGGTAGCTATACAGTCAAAAGCCAATAAAAATAAGTTTAACCAATGTTAACAATTTTCGTTTTATTCCTCAGACACGCCTTTTCCCCCGCTGCAGCATCTCATCTGAATATGGTTACTTCTGGCTCCAAGCAACGGCCAAATTGCCAAACTCAACGCCATAAAACTGCAGCCCGAAACCACTGGGTGACAACAAAGTGGCCACATCCACCTCTTTCATACTGTCTCTGGATAACATAAAGTTAGAATCAGAGAATTTACAAAGCTTTGGAATTGTTATCAACTAACAATTCTTGACCAGATTTATAAGTCCAAACAAGTAAATTATGACCTAACGAGTTAATGAAGTTATGAGACTTTAAAAACAGAAGGGTGTAAAAGTCTTTGCACATTGCCACAATCACTGGATTTTTTTCTTTTAGTTTATCAACTAAAACATTTAAGCATTTGAATTACTGCATTTTGTCCTTTTGACTATAAAAAATCTGCAAAACACGTAATTTTCCAAAGGATGCCCGAACTTGGCATATAACTGCACACTGAACACACAAGTGCGCAAACAATAAGCTAAACTTATGGGGTTTCTTTTGTGGCTTGCATCCACTCCAAAAGATGACGAAGGGACATTTTCAGATGCAGTGCAGCGGGTTGTGGCCACGGGTGGGGGTGGTGAGGGTGAAGTAGATTTGGCAGCAATATGTTTATTGAGTTGGCAAAAGAGCTGTGGAGTCTCATGACTAAAACATGGAGCAACAGTGTTATAAGTGTGTGTGCAGTTTGGTGTGTGTGACAGTCTGTTTCAGCACTTTTCGTTTTGAGCTGAGAAAGGAACCATGCTAAACCCATTACAACAGACAGTGTGCCCCTAAGAGATCTATCGCCATCTCGTGCTCCCAAACTAGGTCAGTAGCAGACTTCACTTTCCTCAATTGCTGGTTTCAAGTGTAAATACAGAGACACCACACAACTCCCTCCATGTTTTGTTCACAACCTCACAACCACCTGTGTAATTCTCTGTGTGTCAGTACAGTGGTAGTAGCAAGAAAATCCTTTAGGGCTGCTCATCACTGGGCCAACAGTTCTACAGTCCAACAAGGCCCCTGCTGTGTTTGACCAAAACAAAAAACAAAAAAATACAAGAAGATGCATTGATGAGGGCAAGCTGTTGCTGATCAAGGAAGTTCAGTTTGAGAACATGTTTGAGTTTACAGGCTTTACAGTTACCAATTCACACAAGTTAACTATTTGATTCAATTTAAATCTGGAAAATGAGATGCCCATCTACTATATAGCTGCAGTATTGGCATGCATAATGAGCCATAACCACTTCTGTAACCTCTGACTGCTTCCCTGTCCCCTCAGGTGGTGTAATTACACCAGCATACAATATCTAAGCTATAGAATTTAACATAAATGCAGAACCACAGCAGGTTAAGCGATCTTAGCGGGACTACTTCATGTAGACTGTGTTAACCGCTACAGGCAAGGAATGTGCACGCGGATATATGGATATACATCTATGTGCACATACTCCTGCTCTAAATCTCTTTCAGACATGCCAGTTGCAAGACACAAACCCCTAGGCAATCAACCAGCTACCTTGTGATTATATTGGCCTGAATAAATACATAACAGTGAGCACAGTAAGACCGGATTCTTGATTTATACCTCTGATCTAAACTGTGTAAATGTGCAATATGTTTTGACATAATATGCTGTATTAATAGAAAGGAACAAGAAAGTCTGAGAGTGAGGACATATGCTAATACATACACAAACATGCATATATACACACTACCAGTTAAAAGGTTGGACACACCTCATTTCATGGTTTTTCTATATTTTCTTCACTATATACATTGTAGATTCTCACTGAAGGCATCAAAACTATGAATGAACACATGGAATTATGTAGTAAACAAAAAAGCATGAATTAAGTCAAAACAAGCTTTATATTTTAGATTCTTCAAAATAGCCACCCTTTGCTTTGATTACTGCTTTGCTCACTCTTGGCATTCTCTTGATGAGCTTCATGAGGTAGTCACCTGAAATGGTTTTCCAATAATCTTGAAGGAGTTGATGCTTTCCCCCCGAGATGCTGAGCACTTTTGCCTTCACTCTGCAGTCCATCTCATCCAAAACCATCTCGATTGGGTTTAGGTCAGGTGACTACGGAGGACAGGTCATTTGATGCATCACTCTCCTTCTTGGTCAAATAGCCCTTACCCAGCCTGGAGGTGTGTTTGGAGTCATTGTCCTGTTGAAAAATAAATGATGGTCCAACTAAACGCAAACCGGATGGGCTAGCACCTCGCTGCAGGATGCTGTGGTAGCCATGCTGGTTCAGTGTGCCTTCAATTTTAAATAAATAACCAACAACGTCACCAGGAAAGCACCCCCACACCACTATACCTTCTTCTCCATGCTTCACGGTGGGAACCATGCATGTAGAGACCATCTATTTAGCTTTTCTGCGTTGCACAAAGACACGGCAGGTAGAACCAAATATTTCAAATTTGGACTTATCAGACTGGTCTAATGTCCATTCCTTGTGTGTACCCAAACAAATCTCCCCTGCTTGTTGCTTTTCCTTAGTAGTGGTTTCTTGGCAGCTATTTGACCATATAGATTGATTAGCATAGTCTCCTCTGAACAGTTGATGTAGAGATTTGTCTGCTACTAGAACTCTGTGCGGCATGTATCTGGGCTCTAATCTGAGGTGCTGTTAACTTGCAGTTTCTGAGGCTGGTGACTCAGATGAACTTGTCCTCAGCAGCAGAGGTGACTCTTGCTCTTGGGGCGGTTCTCATGTGAGCCAGTTTCATCGTAGCGCTTGATGGTTTTTGAGACTGTACCTGAGGATGCATTCTAAATTTTTTCAATTTTCCGGACTGACTGACCTTCAGTTCTTAAAGTAATGATGACGATTACTTAGCTGATTGGTTTTTGCAATAATATGGATTCTAACAATTGTCAAATTGGGCTGTCAACTGTGTACCAACCTGACTTCTACACAACTGATGGTTCCAACCCCAGTAAGAAGGCAAGAAATACCACAAATTAACCTTGACAAGGTACACCTGTAAAGTGAAAACCATTTCAGGTGACTACCTCATGAAGCTCATTGAGAGAAGGCCAAGGGTTTGCAAAGTTGTCATCAAAGCAAAGGGTTGCTACTTTGGGGAATCTAAAGTATAAAACATATTAAGAGTTATTTCACAATTGTTTGTTTGTTACATAATTCCATATGTCTTGCTTCATAGTTTTGATGTCTTCAGTATGTATCTACAATGCAGAAAGTAGTAAAAATAAAGAAAAAAAACATTGAATGAGAAGGTGTGTCCAAAGTTTTCACCGGTAGTGTACATTTATAGATAAACAAGCATTCTTTACATTGCAATTTGTGTTTTGACTGCTTCTGTGTAGGTGGTTATGACCCGAATTAATCACACCTATCAATAACACCTATCTGCACACACACTCGAGAGTCAGTGACCATGAGTTGAGCCTGAGCATCACGGGAATCCTTGGCACCGGTGGCTGAAAGGGCAGTATAAATCTGTCTGTAAGACACACACTACACTACACACATCACTAACCTTCTTGCCTCTCTCGTTCAGCCACATACTGCATTTGAATCTTTCCAACCAAGAGAACGTGAAGATATGGTTTAATTTTCCATGTGGGGAGCCATTTGCAAGACCCTTCATCCTACATGTGCATTTCAAATGCCATCACATTGCAGATAAGAGCTGAATAGCTTAGCAGGGCCTCTGTCTCCGCTGCCTTCATCTTGGTACAATTATCATCTAATGTGACAGGTGACATTTTCTACCACGCTGGGCCAGCCTCTTGTTGAGGATTCAAATGCATGATAATAGAGTGTAACTGAAAAAGACCATTTATTTCTGTCTGCACTCAAAAACACATCATTTGTGGGCATCTTTTCAATGCCTTTGTGAATGCCATGTATATTTATATGTAAAACTGTGGGAGTAATGGAAGGCAGGGTTATGATGCAAAGGGGTTTCACATGAGTTTGAATGAGGTAATTCGAAAGACAAGAAAAATAGCTCTCTGTAGGTTGTCTTTCGGCTGGAAACAACACCACAGCCTCCAGGGAGAGCATCCTCTGACACTTTGAAAAATATAACAAAGAGCAAAGCTTTTTAAAGCAAGTAAATCATTTGCTTGCTGGAAAGGCACTTTTGCATCAAATTAGCAACTTGTCATCTTCAAGTAGAACTGCCAGCACTATTGAAACAAATAACCAATTAAAATTTGTTTAGGAAAATGTATGGATGTTTTCATTACAATTTTATTTTTGTCAGTCGCACTGCAATGTGCAAAGCTTTCTGTCTACCTCTCCATTCAATATAAACTGACTTATTCACTCTCAGTGAACATTAGCTGCGAGCCAGAACTGTGTGTTTTCAAAATCTGTCTAATGTCAAGCTGTCCCCTGCAAAGATAATAATCCAAAGTGTCCCACAAAGACACTCAACAAGTCACAGCACACACTAGTTGAAACACACAGGTCTCATCGTCTCTCTGCTCACATTAACACACAGGTCACCTCTGGCCCACGCACACAAGCATGTACACTTGTAAGTAATGAAACGGGAGGAAGACAGATGGAGGGGACAGCATGAGAGACTGACAACATGAGAGAGAAAGCAAACGTGAGAGCAAAGGAAGGAGGTTAGGAAGGTCTCGCTGTTCAAGCAAGACACCCTCATTACCACATAATCTCTGAAACAAAGCGAAAAGTAAAAGACGACTGTGAAATGAGAGTTGGAGGACATTCAATTTGCAGTGATGGGGTGTCAGTGGAACTCAAGGCTGGTTTTTGAACCTGTGTGCGAGGTGGGGACGCAAAGGAGGAGAGAGAGGGAGTGGAGGGAGAAACAGGAGGACGAGGCACAAGATTAGAGGTGAAAGGGGCAGAAAAGGAAGAGACAGACAAGAGTAGAGAGAAAAAAGGGCAAGAGGTCTCGAAAACAGTGGTCATTAGCAGGCAGAACACAAGGCCCAGGAAGACACACACCTGCACACACACACAGGGCTCCTTAGTAGGCTAAGCACATAGTCTTGGTAGTGCATCGTAATTAATATTTCATAGGCTGTCTCCTGCAGGTGAGGGGAAATGAAGATGAGATGGAGAGACGCATAGAGGAAAAAACTGAGAAAGACAAATGAGGAAAGAATTTTTCTATGTATGTGTGGTTTTGTGTACACATGTCAACGTGTATGAGTAAACTGCAGGTTAAACTGGTAAACTTTTACAGCTGTTACATTGTTTATAAAGATGACTTGTGCCAAAAGTGTTAAATTGAGTCATATAAAAATCAAATGCATTACAACATGTTGAATCTTCTTCACAGTAAAGCATGAAAAATGTTCAAAAGCTGATTGACATTTTCAGGAAATTACTTCATCAAGACAGCAACACAACCGCTAATTTTTTCAACCTTAACTTATTCTGCAACATGCTTAGCCGCGGGCATTTTGTGTCAATCAGTCATTCAAGTGTAAAACAGCAGTGTAAATAACCGTATAATGAAAAACAAGTTGGCCACATAAGGGCCTGGCTATTCTGCCATTGGCTTTGCTATGTTTCCAGCCCTTTGTTTTAAGCATAATGTCTGGTGCAGTTCCCCAGCGGCCACTTTCCTCCACCAGCATTTATGAAAGACTGACACGGTAAAAACTGGCTGACTGGCACAGGGTCTCTGGAGCCGCTTAGATCAATGGGTGTCCTTTGAGCTTTCCTCCATTTGGAGAAGCAAGCCAACAAGAAAAGGAGGGGAAACCAGATTACCATAGCATTAATAAAACAAACTGCAATCTGAAACAAGAGCAAAAACAAAAGGCTGTATCCGTGTTTTCCCCCAGGAAGAGTCTGTGCGACTGTGCGCTGTTTGTCACATAGACACAAGCCTACACACCAACACACACACAAACACGCGCATAGTTGGATGCACCCATGCTTGTAATGGCATTGTTCCTCAGAAAGGTTAATTCATCCCAGTTCAGTTTGCTGTGATGGAAGGAGGGTGAAAAAGAGGTGAAAGAGATGAGGGGAGACAGAAAAATTAAAATAAAATTTCAGATGGAATCACAGCAATACACAAGGTGGGAAGGAGATACATGCAGTCTACTGTATGAGGACAAAAAAGGTGGTAAGGAATGAAGACGCAGACTGAGATGAGACACAATGGTGAACAAAGACGTAACACCTTTATTCTTTAATCAAAGCACCTGGCACAAAGAACTGTGCACAAAAATGTGATTTTTGACATTTTAATAACTGGTGCGCAGCACACCTGCACTGCAGCAGAATTGGATTAGAAGGAATGTATTATCACTGTGAATGTTATCATATTTCAATCAAATCAGAATAAAATGATTTTTGGCATTTACAGCAATTTTATGTTACGTGGTACTGATAGCTCCATAATGGAGGGTTAGATATGAGTAAAAAAGCACAACCTTGGTAAAAACAGCAGCAATTTAATGATAAGTTGTGAACATACTTGACAAATCTCCAAAAATCTTAGCAGGCAGGCCTCTTTGTTATCCCAAGAACTAACATTAAATCCTTGAAGTGTTTTCTGCCCACTTTCTTTGGAATAAATTCAAGAATACATTAGAAAATGTATCTCTCTTACCATATTCTAATATTCAGTAAAACCACAGCGATTTTCTTTGCTTTTCATCTCAAATGCTCTTTTTTGTGTGTTTGCTATATAACATGTTTCGTTTTTTTTTTGTTTTTTTTCTGCTGGCACTGCACAGTCTCTATTGGGCAGGAAAGTCCCATTGCAATTTGGACTCAGGTTAGCAATTTTATACCTCAGACACACAGTGTCCAGCTGTCAGGGTCCTCCGTTATCTTTCAGCTGTTACAGGGATGGGACTAACACTGCCTTCCTTCCTCATCAGAGGAGCCTTGCAACCTGACCCCATGCCTTCATACCTCCGCTAGTGCTAATTTCCAAACAGTAGGCTCTGCAGGGAAGTATTCAGGAACTTAAGGTTTGTATGTAAGAACATAATCCAGTGGCAACAAGTTCAATTAATTTGGTTTTATGAAGACATTTCTCTCACATTACAAAATCTCACACCTGAGCAAAGTCTGCCACAAATCAGTCAATATTTTCATCAAAACATTGCTCAACTCCACAACATAGCTGTGCCCTGTTGACCTGCTCCAAGCTGGCATGCGGTGATCAGCACAAACCTTGATCCACCTTGACAAAGAAACTGCAGTGAGCCTCTGGCACATCCCATAAAATGCTTCTTTTTCCAACATGATGCAGTTGAGTCACCAAAATATGAAAAACCACGAATAAAGACAAGCATTGCCTTGCCTGAGGAAAATATTACTTTGCTGGCATAAAGGTGCGTCTTGAACTACACGCAAGAACAAAGACTGCCTACATACAGAGACAGAGACAGAAGCAGACAGATCTTGCGTGGTCCAGTGCATCCACTGTGAGCAGAAGGCAAATGAGAGCCTCTTCATTGTGATTCAGTGCTGTTGTTGTGTTTTCTCTAGCTTTTTTTCCAGGTCCTCTGCTGTGACTAGAGCATATGGCCCAGCTTAATCAAGCTAACGATTCCCTCTGCCCTTCTCATTAAACATTACCAAATGGAGTCTTCCTTCACATAAACATACTAGCAAATGCAACCATATTAATAATCGCCCAATTATTCCAAACACAAACCAATGGGTTGGTAGCATTTCCTTAACTGACTTGGCTGGTATTTACTCCTGTCACATCAGGGACTGGTGGGAAGTGAGGCAGATGGCATCCAATTGTCTGAGCAGGACTCCATTTCTTAGTCGACTCTGACTTAATTTTATTTAAAAATCACACGTGTAACAGTCATAAGTGGGTTTTCCAGTGGAATAGGCATGTGACAGAAATGAAAAGCTATTCCAACGAGACCCTGAAAACATGTAAATTACAGAAGCTCAAGCCACTGCGTAGCCACCATCTACGTCTTTGTCTACTGCTTTATAATGGAAATGATGTGCAAATGGGGTTCCGCAGAGCCAATACAACCGATTGGTTTCCAAACAATCACTGTCTTCCTTCCAATATTGGTGCGTCTCTGTGGATGAGGAGCATGTCCAGCAGATGTTAGACTCTGGATACAGACACATCTCAGTGAGGCACAGCAACCTCTTAGGAGGTATAAATGCCAAAAAATGGAGTGGAAAACTGGCTTCTCCTTGCATTGTCAGACATAGAGGAAAAGGGAGAACAAAAAAAGGAAAGCAGATGAGGACAAATGCCAGAGAAATGCGTTGGTCAGGGTGGTGATGGCAGGAAGGAGAGATTTGAGCAGGGGGGCTGAGCACTTGGAACGAGGGGGAAATTAATTTAGTCAGGAGTGGGCTGTCAGAAGTGGTGATGATAGCAGGAGGTGAGATGATGATAGCCTTGATGTGGGACGGCTTCCTGTGGGCTGTTAAGGCATGCTACTGTGCACACATGCCTGCGCACACACACACACACACACACACACACACACGTGCAAACACAGACAACTTGTTTTTAGGTTGGAATATTATTACTAAGTACTCACACACTCACCCAGACACACTCACCCACACAAACACACGAACGCACATCTCTGAATGCATTTCCTGTATCAGTCTTCACAGATAAGTGAGCCTTGCTGTGATGCCTTTTTGAAAATGGGACTTTCCACCATTTCCCCTATTTCACAGGTGTTACATCTAGTGGCAGGGAGGAGCAACATTAAAGACAGATCTAGCAGATAGCAAGCAAACTCTTCCTTTGGTTATGGAGCTCACAAAGCCTCTATGGGAGGTTACCTGTGTGCGATGATTGAGGAGGATGGAGGAAAAGATTGTGAAATATGGGCTTACAGCAAACATTTGGCAAGATAAAAATACTGAAAGCTGAATGCATCAATGGATAACTTAAATACCAAAGCATCCATTAGATTCCTGCTTTTTATTCTCTTCTTGAATGTGGTTTACATGCTGTTAAGTCTTTTTCAGACATGCTGGTTCCATTAATGTGCTACAGTGACAACATTCCATCATTCAGACAAAAGCCTCTTTTAATGTTCCTCAAGTCTTCATTCAGACCAAGTCGACTGCCACAAAATTACATTCCTGTATCACAAAACTGCATTTTCAAAGAAAAAACTACTTTGTTTTGAAATCAAACTATTTTCTCACGTATGACTTTATGTTTTTCAGTTTGAGAAAGCCACAAACCTCGTCTAAATAGGTAAGAGAGAAGGATGGAGGTTTAAGTAGGCACAGGATTTTAATACAGGAGAGACGATGAAACCATAATTCTTACACAACTTTTGTTTTCACCGGTTGTTCCTGCACTTTCGTTTGTTGTTCACTCTTTGATTCGGGTTAGACCGCAAAACTACATTGTTAGGAAAATACATTTCCCCTAAAATCTAATTGAGAATGCTGGGTTGTTGTATAGTTGGAGACAGCTTTGTTCAGCCATATGCATGACATAGCTACAATATGTGATATCTGCCATATACACAAGATCGAGTGGTAGATCAAGTGACGCATAATACATGAGCTCGGTCAGAGTTTTCATACTACAAGGCAACAAAGGTGTGCTCCAAGAGAATATTTTTTCAACAACAGATGAGATTAGATTGCTGCCTCATTGACTTTTGTGTCTCAAACAATACATAGCAACATCGTGCATTAGTATAATTTTGCATAATTGCACAAATGCGAACACGTTGATATGACTGCTTGGAATTCAGACTTGTGCTGTGCTGAAAGTGACACATAAAGATCGCTAATTTTTACAGAAACACGACTCAGATGACCAATCGGGCATCAAGCCGACACGTCTAGATGCTGTCAAATTATCGTAGAGAAATAGGCTTTACATGCTCAAATAAAAGCCCATACCTCCAGAATAGCTAAAGAAAATCCTTCTCTCACTTCTGTCCTCACTTTTCCTGCAAGGTTTCTACTTCGGTTCCTCTCTCCAAAGGATTCGGCAAGTGAAGGATGGCAAGTGAAGAGATGGTATCTAGTTTTCCACATCATTAGTACCAGGCATGGTGTGGTGTAATGTTGCATCTCTAATGCCCACAGCCAGTCATGTTCACTAATGATGTTGAATCACCACCACAGGGTGCCTGCTACTCACTCTGGTGATGGTGGTGTCAGTGGTTCGTCATGATGTTTGTCATGGGCACATTTAAGGAGAAACACTTAGATGGTAATTATTGCACTGGCACTGCGATACCAGCCATGGAGAACACAAGTGTCACCCAGCACTCTGCAAAGGCCACATTTCTCTCAGAATCACCTCTTTCTCTGCTTTAGAAGGCTTGGATGTTTTTTCTGCTGTAGATGTTTTGATGTCAGCCTTTACCCCTCTCCCCTTTCTTTTGTCCTTATCTGTTCCTGTTCACTGAAGTGTAACAAGTTCACCATTATCTTATCTGCTCCTCTCTGTCTCATTTGACCTTTGTCCATCTTTTCTTCTTCTTTATGTTCTTAGAACTGCTGTTTTGCCCATTTCCTCTTAGACTCAGGAGTCTTCAGCAGCCCAGGTGCCTTCAACCTCTCTGACTTCTTCCATTAATTTCTCTGTCTGCCTTCTCTGCCTCTGTCCTTTTTGTCTCTCTGGTCTTGTCTTCTGTTTCAGGCTATCATCCTCTATGGTTCTAGTGTCATATCTTTCCATTTTTATTCCTCTTTTACGAGGGACCATTTCTAAGGCTTGAGAGCCAAGGAGGAACTTACTTGGCTTTGAAGCGACGATGGTGTGGTCGCTGAAAGCAATCTATATTACAAAATGCTGCTGTTGAACGTTGGACTTTCATGCTAGCTTAATAGAGGGCACCTTTTAACTCAGAGCTGGTAAAACTGTCATAATTTTTTTTACTTAAATCTCCCATCCCTTTTTAGCACAGAGAAAAATCAGATATTAAGCTTTGAAGGAAGTGACTTTTAAGAGTAGAAGGTATTTTAAGGGTTAACTTTGACAAAATGCAGCAACCTCTACTATTAATAAGAACAGTGCACATTACAACATACAGGAGGTTGACTTTATATGATTGAAATATTTAAGAGCTAAAGGTAAGGGGACATTGAAAGGAATAAAAAAAAAAGCTGCAGTTTTCACTTTGATTCCTTTTAAGAGCCATTTCCCAATAACTCGCCCCATGTTTTTATGGAGAAACATACTTTTATTGTTTGGGGTTATTGTTTCCAGTAAAATGGGTTTGGCTTCCCTTCAGCTTCTGAGTCTTTATTAGTTTTTAAAAGTGGCAATTACCCTTTAAAGGTCAAACAGCCAATCAGACCACTTCCCTTCACTGGCACTTTTTAATGACCTTGCTGTGGCACACATTAATGACCCGGGTATGTGTTGAATCCCTGTGAGAGATACTTAATGCTGCATTTACATTCTACTTTTGTACCTCCACTTGCTGTACATCCTGTACATTTCTTTGTTTCCATGTCTTTAGCAATAAATCATATCTACACAGGTACAGTAGTTCCCCTGTAAGCATTCCACAAGACATTATCCCAACATCTATTCTACAGTATGCCTAAACGTACTCACTACTCAAGTGCAGAGTAATAAAAATCTAACAATGGCTTGGTGTAATTTGTCATCATCAGTAGTCAACATGCTACATGTTGCATGAACAACACATGTACAGTAATTAAACGGCAAAGCAACTCATTTATAAGTCATGACACAAAACTGACATGAGAGATTTGTTTATGAACAAAAACTAAACACCACAGTGCAAGTTTGCTGTTCCAGTGCTATACCCAAATGTCGCTTTCCCAAGAACAGAAGGTTCATTTTCTCTTCTCTCCCCTCCTTTTGTCGCGCACCGGCTCACATTCACACTGCAATCATAATCAGAGTGTAGGGTAGGTGTGCATATACGCCGTCATGCACGCACAGGTGCCCACACAGATGGGCAAGTGCACGGATTCATGAAAGTGTGCACGCAGAAAGGGCATTACACATGGGCATGGGTAAGCTGCAGGAGCACACACGCCCACATTCATTCCAATCAGCAAGCTTGTCAGGAATGACAGCTCTGTAATCAGCAGGTAATGATGGGACCCCCACAGAGAGGAGGGGAGGGGAGGGGAGGGGAGGGGAGGGGAGGGGAGAGGAGAGGAGAGGAGAGGAGAGGAGAGGAGAGGAGAGGAGAGGAGAGGAGAGGAGAGGAGGGGAGAGGAGAGGAGAGGGGAAATGAGCTGTCACAAGGCCCTTCAAAGCAGCATGGGAGAGCTGAATCGGAATTGGATCACAGAGTTTCAATGAGAGTCTGTCAGCACCAGGTGCCTGCTGAATACTGCCCCCACCCCAGCTCACACAGACAGACACACACCCACTTTTGACTCATCTCCCGTTGCACTCGCTCACACCACCTGGCCCACGCCATCTAAACACAGTGGGGTCTCTCCCTCTCTATTCCTCTCTTCCTGGGGATGAGGCTGATTTACAGTTCATCAGGCTCTTTTTCACTTACATGTGTTGAAGATCTGTCTGCACTGAAATCATCGACTGATTGGAGCGAGGGCCCATGCTGAGCGCACTCACAGACCAATATAGATATTCAAAGACATGGTCTACAATTATGGGCAGGAAACATAATCATAAAATCAGAGGCGTGATGCTGCAGCTGCCTCACCATACACTCAGATGAACAAACACTAAAATCAAATGTTAACTATAGTGCTCATGCTGAATCTTTAGTGCGTATCTAACCCCATTTCTAAGATTAAGCCTTTCAATGCAGAAACTCATTTAAAACTAAGAAAGCCAGTGGGTGTCCATGGGGCCTAATGAATGCAAAGAATCAGATGAAATTTAATGTTTAAATCTTGTTAGAGCTGTGTTTAAATGACACTGATATGATCAAGTGAAGTATCAACTGTCATTCAACCTCAGAACACCTACCTTGGAGTGGCCTGCCAAAATGAAAACAGATGTATGCTTTCAGATGACAAGATGATTTTATATACTACATTGTTGGACTACAAGAATTGTAAATCTAGAAATGTAATGTTCTGGGTTTTTTTTACATTGACAGCAAAATCCCAACGTTTGACTAGGGTTGCTGATTCTAGAGCAGCACAACTAAAAATAAAAAAAATTAAATGAATTGATTCAAATATACAGAATAAGATCAAATAATAACTGTAAGTCATGACATTTTTATGCAACAAAGATTTTTTACACTTTAGTGAAAGGCTTGAGTAAGATATGGCTATCTTTTCTATAATGACTGGTTGATGAACCCTCAAAATATTCCATCTCAACATAAATTCATATAGTCAAAAAACAATCACTGGTTGGACTTTAAAGCTTCTTTAAAGTCTCTCACATGAGTGTGTAGATCTATAAAGTCCCTGCATCTCTCTCCAACCACATATCCCCACTTGGTGCAGCTTTCGAAGAAACAATAATGATACAAAAAGCCCCAAACTGCATATTGACAAGATTCATTTCTTAGGTTTGTTACGTACGAAAGAAATCAAGGTTTCTCTGAGACTGTCATAGGTACACTGTAGTTTCAATGTAAAAATGCTCAGCCATGTTGTTGACTATTAATTTTGCTCATGTTGTGTCTCCCAGCATATGTCATCATAACATCATATGTACATGTCAACAAGGTTGAATAACAACAGCAACAATAATAATAATAACATATTTTCTCCAGAGTGAGTTTTTAACAAAAACATTACTACATTTAGTACTGCCTTTGTTGAAAACTACATTAAGTCAAATGTTAGAATTTATGACACTGAGTCAAAGAAAGCCAGTAAATTGAAGAAATAAATTTAAAGGTGTCCAATTCCTGCTCACATTTTTAATTAATTTAAATTGTGTTTATATCATTAAATCCAGTGGATAAATATTTTACACCAGACAGATTTTTTTTCAATCATGTTACCTGATCAAAATAGTCATATGTGGGCAATTCTAGTTTATTTTAACAGCTGTTTGTTAGTTTTATATTGTCATATAAACTGTTTTCAGTGCTGTGGTGATAGGTCTGGCTATGTGAGACTACATTCTCTTATGAATCACTGTTTTAAATTCTCTTTTGGAAGCAAAATACTTCAGTTCTATTTCAAATTCACTATATTTCTTCTTAAAACATTTTTTCTTTAAAACTGCTGTCTGTTTGTGTAGACACATCTGGGTACATCTGTGTGTCTACATGCACATGTGTGTATGTGCATGTGTTTGACACTGTGAAATTGATTGCGGCTGGACAGGAGGCAGGCAGGCAGGCGTGTGGTGGTACCCAAGGGGCAGGACAGTGCTGAGTGAGCAATACTTCACCTGCACTAGACAGACACACACACACAGACACACACACACACAAAAACATCTAAACTTTGTCACATACTCCCTGACCATTAAGATTTACTCGAGTCACCCAGGCCATTGATCTGAGGCAGGAAGGGAGAGAGAGACAGCCTGAGAGAAAAATAGAAAGGCAGAGACAGAAAGGTGTTGACATAAAGATTAACCTTGAAGCAACAGTGTAAATGTGAGATGGAGAGGGTGAAGTCACTTCAGGCTTCGTTTCTCTGTTCGTATCTCCTGCTCAGACACTGGGACAATATTTAATGTCCAGTCTAGATGATAATTAATAGCCCAAATCTGAAGTTGGACCACTGTCAGGCCAAAAATTCTGTTTACTTTAACTCAAAAAATGATGTGCCAGGGTGACCTTAATGCATTTAAACTCACCAAATTCCCTGGACAAGAAACAGACAAGATAACATAAAATGAGTGGAATGAAGAAGAAGAAATATAAAAAGATAATTTACAGGTATGACTGCAGATGAGCCTTTTTGAGAATGATTGACAGAGAGCAAAAATGATGATAGGAAATAATAGATCACTCAAGTCTCCTATAAGTCTTAGGTGAGAAAAAGCCTCCACATTATCTCTGCATTAGGTATGCAGAAAGCGTCTCACATCTTTTACCTGTGCACCTTCCAGACTCTGCACACAACGCTTTGAGTGTGACTGTGCATGTGTGTGCCTAAGTGCTGATTCTTTTAACTAACTCGATTCTTTCAGGATGTCGGGCTGTATTCTATCAGTTCGGGTTCTTTTGATTCACCTTTCCAAAAATGTCAATTCTGCCGCTAACACCAATTTAGTCTCCGAGGAAATAAGAAATGAAGAGCTGCACCATCCCAAAATGAAAAATACTGCACAGAATGTGATTTGAAAAGGACACAGGCCTAGCAGCTATTAGTCTTATCTAAGTGAAGCTAGGTTAACTTCCAGTGTGCTTCCAAGTAACAGGAGGTACAGTCTATTAGTCATATCCACTTTCAGTCTGTTCAAATGCTTATCGACTGATTAGATTCAGCATGTTGTAGCAGCTGTCACCATTTTTAAAAAGTATGATACTGTTGTTGTAAATAAGATTGATTAGAAGATTAGGGCAGCTCTATGGGTGCTTTTTATTATGCTAACTTATGCTATCTCGCATCCTCGCTTTTCCTGTGACCTAGAAATCAATCCCCCTCTGTCATCATAGAGGGTTCTTAGTTACTTAAAGTGTCCTTGAGGAGACAAGGAGTGAGGAGAGAAGAGGACTTGGGAGGAGTTTGGAAACAGGAAACGTGTATTTGCAGAAGTCTTTTAGAAAGTGGTGTGACATAAAAGCCACACCTTTGTGGGTATCAGTTTCACTTGACAGGTGATATAGCTGTGCAGCATGATGTATCTAGCTGGTGTCAACCCAGTCTCCCAAAAATTACATTCCTATACAACTGAACTGAATTCTCATATTTTGTAGGAAAATTATTTTCTGCCAGATTGCATTGGAGATATATCCAAAATACATTTCAAATCAACACATCTTGCCTCACTTTCACTCTTTTTCAGCCAAACAGTCATATATTAGATAGGCCAAACTCATCACCCTGGCAACCCAGAAAATGGAGAAACAGCTCCAGATGTGTTAAACGTGTTGTGAAATGGTCACATTTTAATCCACACCCCAAAAACTTTCTCAGCCTAACCGAGCAATTTTGGTGCTCAAAGTTAAACTTTGAGCACTTTGTGAAAGTGTCAAAGAAAAAGTTAAACTGAACCCAAGAGCAAGCAACAATTGAAAGTGAATGAGTAAAAATGAATGGTCCTAAATGGTCTTATTGGTGAAGGATGGATCCATACGCTGCAACTTATGAGGACTTTGTGGCTCTTTCATACTGGAATCATTTCCTTCTACATTACAGGTGCAAAAATGTGTTATTTTAGAACAAAATTACGCTTCTTTCAAGACAAATAAGAAGGCAGTGTAGCTGTAAAGGAGTGTAATTTTGTGGAGACACGGTGACAGGCATCATGTAAGACTAACTACTAGTTTGGTAGCTTCAACACACATATAGAGCACTCTACAGTGCTGTGAAAAAGTATTTCCTCCCTTCGTGATGTCTTGTATTGTTGCATATTTCACAAAATGCAGTTTTAAAATGATTTATTGAATATTTATGTGCTTTCTTGGGTTATTGCTGTCTTCTGCTAAATTAGTTTGATGATCTGAAACATTTAAGTGTGACAAATACGCAAAAAATAGAAGATATCTGTAGGGGGGCAAATACTGTGCTGTGGCAAGAACTTGACAGGGCAGTTCATGATGAAAGCCATCTACTGTGTTCTGCAGAGAACAGTGGAACAAAATTCCTCCATGAAAAATACAAAAGTAATCGCAAACATTTAACTGCAGTTATTACTGCCAGTTATTAGGTTTAGGGGGGCAATTACTTTTTCTCAGGGGTGATATAGGTTTTCACCAAATCATAATTTCAGTATGGCATTTTGTGTTTTGTAGGTTATCTTTGTCTAATATCAATTAAATATCATAATTAATTTCATAATCTGGAACATTTAAGTGGGAGAAACATGCAAAAATAGAAGACATTTTTCACAGCACTGTGTATCTGCAGCTAGGCACAAGGGTTTTTAAAGAAAACAGCACCTGTTGCAGAAAAATGACCCAGGAGAACTTCAGTAAACACATTCAGCTTACTGCCTCATCTCCGCACATCAAGTCAATCCAGTTCATTTGCTTGTCAGACTGCTGTTTAAGAGCTAGAAAAAAATGTCATAAGACACTGCCCCAATCTGCCCTAACAACCCCTTCACCTTCTCAAACACCCAGTTCTGCTGTCAGAAAGGTACAGGGGAAGAAGGTATCAGCTGCTGGTAAGTAATGTCCAATCTTTCTGAATTATCCAGTCTTGCAGTACAACTATCCACTTAGTGTGACTACAGTATCAGTAATCAATGTAATGTCTACGTTTAAGCAGTCACAGCTCTTGTGCGGAGTAAGGTCAAAAAAATGTGGTTTAATACAGAAACAACCCTTGACTTGAGACAGAACATGTTTAATTACATTAAACCATAACTGCAAACGATGATAATTTTCATCACCAATTGACTTGGTGATTATTTTCATAATCAATCAATTAGTTGTTTGGTCTCTAAAATGTCAGAAAATGGCATAAAATCTTAATTAGTGTTTCCTAAATGCCAAGATAATGTGCCCAGATGTCTTTTTTTTCTTCCTACAACTAAAGATTATCAGTTTATTGTCATAGAGGAGTAAAGAAGCCAGAAAACATTTACGTTTAAGAAACTGGGATTAGGAAAGAGAGTAGTTTTTTCTTTTTCTTCAATAAAACTACTCAGAACAAATAATCAAACATCAGAATGGCTACTGTTTCATTTAACATGTGACAACTAATAAATTAACTATTTCAGCTCTACATTTACCCATAATAGTTACCCAATCTTATTCCAAGTTATTTGTTTGACTAAATCTAACCACAAATAGGAGTCTCAATGTTAAGCCCAGCCTTGGGTCTAAATGTGTCAAATAATTTGTACACTGACTTCCATCCCAACCCCTCATCAACTCTGAGGCAGTTCAAAAGCATAATGTTTTATTCATTTAAAGCAAACATCAAACACCGTTGCGCGTAAACCAGCCAGGGATCACGATGCAACTAAATGTAAACGGAAAAACAATTTAGTTGTGCAGCAGCGTAATTTCCAGGAGACAAGGTTACCCAGCACTTTTTCAATGTCACACTGTACCCTGTTTATAGATACACGTCCTTCATGTATTACTTTCAAGGAGGGCAAAAAGTGTTTCTCTGATTTTTTGTGCATGAAATATATTTTTGCATTTTAGGACATTGTGCTCGTTTCACAAGATCTCAGGGGAGCAGGCTGTAAAGTAGAGTGACAAATTGTTCCTTTCCGCCTTATGGATTGCTTTGGCAAAGGTAGCCTTCTGTCAAGAAACGCTCACCGTAATAATAATTACAAAGAACAGTAGTATTGATAGTTATTTATGGGACAGGTCTCACATTAAACAGTCTCATAGATTAGGTGTAAACGTTTCAAGTCTAAATGGTGTAATATACCGTTTCTGCTATATTGCCTTTTCACAGACTTACTTAAACCCATAAGGGATAATAATTCACGGGGAGGAAGGGATTGTGAGTGCAGCTGCTTGTTAAGTAGTTGAGCTCTTTATAAATGTCACATGCATCCTCCTTTAATGAACAACTGGGGTTAAATCCAGAGCACCTGTACATACACACACATCACAACACATTTACACAGAAATGCTCCCATTAAACAGATACCCACAATTCATCAATATCCTGTGATACTACAATAGAAGAAATGTCCAGAAACATGAAAGAGCAGTGTACAATTTTATGTAACTTTGTATTGGAGCTTTGAGGGAGGGAGAGACTCAACAAGTGCTCTATTGTTGTTTCTGTTTGTTTCCAACAAGGCTTAACAAGAGAGTCTAATGCTTGCTTATTGTTCCCTCCAAACGCCACACAGCATGATGAACTTCAAAGCACTTAGCTCCTGACAGTTATTCACACAGTCACGCTATAGCACACACACCCACACACATACAGCGAAGGTGCCGGACACATTCACAAAGGAAGCCTCCTACAAGTTAGAATACACTATAAACAAAAGCAGCAGACTTGGTGTGTAAACGTCCAACTAATGAATCAATATGCTAAGTAAACACTGCGTCCCCAATAAAGCCCAGGGAAAACGTTTTAATGTGACACTGCTGACACATATCTAAAATAAGGAAAACAGTATGTTCCTCCCACATATTATGGGACAGAACGAGGCACTGTGTTAATTAGGAAGATTAAAGGTCTGGAGGCCTCGGCCACACCCTGCGAGTAGTGACGGATCAGCAAAAACAATTTCACAAAGGACAGGAAGCACATGAATGCGGCGGAGGAAGAGCAGATAAGGGATATATAATGAAATGAGGTAATAAAGAAGAAAACCCAGGGATATAACACGCCAGCAAACCTGAGAGAGGAGGCAAAAGAGACAAATGAGGCAGGAATGGATGCAGATGAGATGCAAAGAAGCATGACATCAGAGAAGGCGATGCGATGGAGAGACAAAGGCATCAAAGGATGAGTAATGCTAAATTTATTCCTGTCCTCCATCTAGTCCATCTAACTTCTCTCCATTCTCTCTGAGTGCAAACAGCAGTCCATCAACATGAGATGAGGTTTTTGCATTTTCCCCCTGTCACTTAGAACAGATATATTGTTATAGCTTTGTCAATAGCAAAAGGTATTTAGATCAACAAAGTGATCATCCTCTATCTTACACTCACACTCTTACTAGCTGTTTCATAGGGGGGTTAATCAGACATCTGTCTTACTTCTTTGTATCTTTGTTCAATCCTGGGTCGACTGACATTGTCTTTCTGTTCTTTTTTTTTTTGCAGAAGCCAGAATCTTCCCTTCAGCCTAACCAGGATAACAGAGATAGAGATGTCCACTCTCCAGCCCTCCCAACTAGATGTAAGGATACAATACAGCAGCTTCTTAATCCATGGAGAAGAAAAGAAGTCATAACTGTCTTTTTCCTTCTTTCTCACCTTGAAAAATGTCTTTACTTGGTCATTCTTCTTACACAGAACCCGGTGCCCGCCTACTTCCTTTCTTATCTAGATACCATGTGTGGCAGAAATGATTGTAAATCTTTGTGCATGAATGAGCAGCTCAAGCTTTACTCTTCTCATTAATGACGTGTCAGTTGTGGTTTTGTGTCACGGTGGCGTTTGTCAAACCACCTCACACTTCGCAAATGCACCTATTACAATGATAAAAGACCTTGGTTTTCTCCTGCCTCTGCTGCTTCTCATATGCTCTGCTCTTTCCAGTGTGCAGCACCATATCCATCATTCTTCCTGTTGAATAGAGTATCGTAAGAAAGAATAAACTGTCCCTGTCTTCTTCTGAAATCAAGATCTGCACGACAAAATGGAAGAAAAACGTGAGAGAGAAAAAAGCAGGGCATAATAATAGGAACTACAAATAAGCAGGAGTATAAAATAAGTGTGACAATTAACAAGAAATTATCAGGAAAGAAGGAAATAGAAAGCGAGTACTAAGAAATATTGAAGAATAACGATTACGCTCTTTTTTTAGCTGTGAATTTTGATGACAAGTCAGTGGTGTAAAAATATGATTATGCAAAAATTCCATATTTAAGAACACAGTAATGTTGTGTATACAGTTACAAGCCATGTGACTTGTTTAGAACACTAAATAACTGAGTAACTTCACACCGCATGATCAAACTGTCACCAGGTTCCAAGTATACTGACTGCTAAGGTGGCTTTTAACAGAAAAAGATTCCTTTTCAAACTTGACAACAGCATATTAAATTGACAGAGCTTTTGAGTTGCATACACTGCATGCCTAAGAGAGGCTTAAGATAGAGAGACAGGTTAATATAAAGGGAAGGGGGTAGTAACAGAATAAAGAGAGGGAGAGAGAGCACCATGCTCCTACAGTAAATCAGGCCTGACGGAGTGACCTTTGATAGCCCCAGACAGAAAAGGTTACATGAGCGGTAGGGAAAATGGGTCTATCTGTCACTTACCAGCTAGCTATAAATGACTGTGTGTGTGTGTGTGTGTGTGTGTGTGTGTGTGTGTGTGTGTGTGTGTGTGTGTGTGTGTGTGTGTGTGAGGTCAGACAAAGAAGACTAGGAGTATATTTCTTTCATCATAAAATATTAACATAAATTGTTCTTTGTTAAGAAAAATCACTTAATATACTCTGTCATATTTACTCAAGGACACCGAGAATGTTTTCTCCGGTGGTGGTAAACATTAGCACAGCTGCATCTATTACATAGATTGTAATTCATAGGTCACCAAACACGAAAGCATTTTTTACCAAGTAGTGTGAATTAAATACACGGTATGTAAGTAGAATATACGCAAGTTGAAATGGCAGGAAATGTATCATCTTCAAATAAGTAAATATCCACTTTGCTTTAGTGTCTCGAAGCAACACGCTGCAATAGTGTTACAACCTTCTAACCACTTCATCAAAGTCTCTGTTGCCTTTGCTGTTTAAACATCCTCTGTCAGGTAGGTCTTTCCCTGGGTACTCTGGTAGGAAGAAAGTGAATAATTCTGCACACGTGCAACAACCACACTAGTTGTTTCTTTAGAAAAGACTACCAGCTACACAAAGTCTGCTCCATTAACAGTGTATGAAAGCAATCCACCACAGGCTACATCCACATAAACAAGCTGTCGTTTTAAACGGCAGAATTTCTGTTAAATTTAAGCCACACATCACACCAGTCCGGTGTTTTGGGACCCTAAAACAGAGGCTTTTGGACATGCTCCAGATTGTATTTAAATGTCAATGGCCAGAAATTGACACTTTTTGAAAGAGCTACACAGACACTCATGTTTGGTTTTGGAATGGTCTTAGCTATCTCTGTGCGTTGTTCTTTGATTTGCAGTGCTCCCATCATGTGACCGTTATCCAGAAGAAAACAAAGGCAACAGCCTTAAATACCGCTGTTTAATTCAATGCCAATAACAAATTACAGATGTTTTGGACCTTGCTGTCTGCACTAGCAGCTGTTGTGCAGTTAAAGAAATCTGGCAATGTGTCTTCCAGTTTTAGGCTAAAAATACAAAAATGGTTCATGTGACCATGCATGTATAATCATTAGCTGCCCATTAGCCCTTTTCAAAACAGACTGGTCAGTGACTGTTACTTTAAATGAAGTTGAGCTGCTGCGCTTCACATCCTCTTCAGAAAGAAGGCTCTCTCTACATCTGTGATTAACAGTGTGAAAATTTACCACAAAGCAGCCAGCACAGATGTGAATGACTGTGTGAGACCAGGACTTTGTCACACAGAAATGTTGCAGTTATTTTTACCTTATGTTTAACATTTTAGAGGAGCAATTTGGAAATGAGGCTGAAGTGACTGCTAGTTAACATGCAGTCTTCATTAGCTGCATTTCAGTCACTATTGTAGACTTGTTCCATTGTCTGACAACAGAAACTGAATAAATGTGTAAATTAGAACAGCTTAATTGGGAATTCAGGTGTATTAAAATGCAGTATATGTGAGCACAGAGAGCAGAAGAGAAGCAGATGTAAAGTTTAGATAATAATAAAGCACCGCAGGCAGCATGAAAAAACAATAACCTGTCAAGTCCTTCTTCATTGGTTTCAAATACGTCTTAAAGTTTACACCATTTCTGAATGTCCCTCAGCATTACAATTTCCATATTCTTACTGGCTTGTAAAGACTAGAGGCTATGTAGTTGTGGGGGGGCTTGAGGTATAACACAAACCAATGTCTTCATATCTTAACAGCTTTTATTTTACACTTCCAACTCTGTAACAAACATAAAACACTATAAAAATGGAGTTTCCCCATCTGGGATCTTTAAAGAAAACAGAAGACCAACTTTAAAGCAGCAGCAGCAAAAAAGTAAGTAGTATTTTTTGAATGGTTCAAATCTCAGTTATAAGCAATTATATTTACAGTCATCAGCACCTCTAAGGCAGTTTAGTAAGTAAATGCTTTGTAGAAGGGCATGATGGCCGTGCTCAACTAATTTACATCCCAAGCTACGCCAGTTGTTCATGCCCTTGATACTCCCTTAAGTCCCCTATGCCCCTGTAGTGCCAAATGTGCTAAATTAAGCTTACTGTATTTTACAAACCTCAGCGACCCATGCTATCTAATAAACTACTAATGGAAGGAAACATAGGCATCTCATTAGGCAGCTGCCAAAAACCACACACACATATACACACTCACACACACACATAGACACACTCACACAAACACACGACTTGAAGGAACTTTCCACTGGCTTGGAGCCGGACATTAATGATGTTCCAGCTGGTTTTAACAACTATTTATTTATTGAGGGAGTAATTTTGCAGTGTAGGGAACCTAATGAAGGCGTTTGGGGAATTCCTACGTCTTAATCAACCTGTAGTTCTTGTCTTTTTCTAGAGAGAGCAAGAGGAGACCAGAGGAGATGAGGGCAAAGGAGAGGAGGATTATTCACTCATGTACACATGTATGCACACGCATGCACGCCACACATTTCTTGGGTAAACAGAGGAGAAAGGGCTATTTAAATGGTGACTTGGTGACAATGTGCTGTGATTGACAGCAGAAGGAGGGGGTTGATGGGAGGATTCTGTCAGCGACTGATAACAGCTGTCTGCTCCACTCAGAAAGAAGACAGAGACAGAAAGTGAGAGAGAGAGAGACGCATGCACACAGTAAATAGATGCACAGTAATGCACCCTTGCGTATATTTCCAATTAAAGTTGCTGGTTGCGTCATTCTCAAGTTACGTAATGCATATGGAAAAACATAGATTACAGAGTCCATCATGTAAATTTCCATCAGCACAAACAATCCATCGGAGTCTGACACTGCTCTGTGCCCCAGATGACAAACAGAGATGCAAAGTCACACATATGCCCGCACACACACACTTATTAAACATTCATCGCAGTGAGTTTGGGGTAATGAACGGGAGTCAACAATGAATTATGGATCATATTCTAATGGTTGACTTACCCCTCTCATTACTGGCATGCTAATGTGATTGGGAAACAAATGATTATCAGCTTTATTAGAAAGGGGAAAATAGCAGGGGAGCAGGGTCCCCAAGAGAACTCCCCAACTGTTTCACCTGCAGATGGGATGAGGTGAAATAAAGAGGAAAATTAAGATAAGCACAGAGCAGTGATCAATTTAAGAATCTGGCAGCCATCCAAGGTCCTAAAATTATTCTTTTATTCATTATTTGTCTTATTAACATTACTCTCACATGTCACTGAATCTAGCTTAGGACACAGAACAAGCGCATCAACACATCAGTTACTGAAACAATACACAGATTATTGCTAATTAACCTGTTATAACTGTTTTGTATGTAGGCTGGGTTTGCTCTGAGATATTTCTTCCTGTGTTGGAAATGGCAAGAATCCCATAATGAATTCCTCCCTGAAAGACAAAATACATTTACTAACAGTAATTCTGCACCAATCTGCACAGAATCTAAAGCTCCAAACTGATGTAATACATTGAAGAGCATGCATATGCGCCTTCAGGCATTTATCACAGCACTGGTCAAGGTGGAGACATCTCCTGCAATCCATCTCTCTGCTTATTGGCACCAAAAGACTTGCTTTTATGCTTTGCCCAGAGATTTATGAGCAACTAAAGGCGGGAGTGGGTGCGTGTGTGTGTGTGTGTGTGTGTGTGTGTGTGTGTGTGTGTGTGTGTGTGTGTGTGTGTGTGTGTACGTGCATGAATGCATACATTAGTAGCATATGCACACCTCACAGTCTGAAAGGGATCAGGTTGATGTGCTTATTGACACCTCACCTCCCTCTCACTTCTCCCCATCCCTTCTCCCCTCCCTCCATCCATCTATCCCTCAATCCATCACTTTCCTTTAAAAGCCTGTTAGGAAACCCAATACCTTTCATTAGCACAAAAAGATTAGCTTTTTAGCAGGAGGTTTGTGTGAGTGTGCAAGTGTGTGTGTGAACAGCGAAACAGTCGGTGGGAGGATAAATAAAGATAATCAAAGGATGCCTGTGCCAGACAGCCACTTAGTTTAACCTAGGGTGAGGTGAGCACGTTTAGACATAAGCACACAGTCATACATATGGCTACACACCTCACATCACTGAACAATTGTAAAAGTTTCATTCCAAATTAAGGTATCTGCCATTGAAGAAACCAGATAGACTACTACAATGATTGCTGGCATGAAAGAAAAGCTGATTACAGATTATAATTAAAGTTATGACTCATCTTAATCCCTCTGCTTGCAAACTTGTCATGGTTTTGATGATACAATCGTTTGTGCGGTTGAAATGTTCGTCGATGAATTTTAGATAGTATGAAATTGAGGTGAAATAGCATGAAAGAAATTTCAAAGTCATTGCTTTAAGGAGAGAAACCCATAATATACTTTACATATATGCAGCACTGTGGGAAAGACAGATGACATTACATATGCCAATATAAACATGAAGTCTAATTGGTTCATTGACGATCCTTATATAACAGTGAACTATAAGGAAAATACTATTCCTCTTGCGGCTGGATATCCATCCATTATCTATACACCACTTAATCCTCTGTAGGGTAGCGGGGGGCTGCAGTCTACGCCAGTTGACTGAGGATGAAAGCAGGGGACACCCTGGACAGGTCGACAGTCTATCATAGGGCCTCACATAGACAACAAATCACGCACATTCACACCTACTGACAATTTCAAATCACCTATTAACCTCAGCATGTTTTTGGACTGTGGGAGGGAGCAGGAGAACCCGGTGAGAATCCACACTGCACAGGGAGAACATGCAAATTCCACACAGAAAGATACTGCTGCACAAATTTTTGTATTTCAGGTTAAGAACTGTGTTTATTGTATTGTCCCTGTGTGTGATTGTCTGATCCTAAGGAAAACCAATGCATTGTTCTTATGCTTTTGTCTTGGGTTTTAATCACAGGTTTACAACAAAACCATTTTTAAAGCATCAGCAGCCACTAGAGGGCAGTAAGACCAGCTGTAAATAATAAACTGGACTGGCATATCATCGCCCTCTAAAGCAGACATGCTGAATATGTTAAATAGGTCATTAGAGACCTATATATAAATGTGTATATGTCTCATAGGAATATATGGCTTTGTATTGCTCTCACAGGACCCATTTGCCATTGAGCATAGTTACATAAGTCATAAGCGCTGCCTGACTACGGCTAAAATGATAATCACAATTATTTTGACCAATACTAACAACATGATTATTTATCACAATTATCCAGTGATGTTAGGAACACAATATTGTTTATCGCACTTCAACATTAAAATAAAGAAATCACTGCTTTGACTTCCATATTGTATTATTTTTGTGCTAATGTACACATTTTTAGATCAAAATAAAATAACGTTCTTCCTCACCTGAAATCTCTCCTCTCTAAGGAAAACCATTAATAAAACTGTTCCCAAAGCTTGTTGACCATCTGCGTATCAATGAACACTACAATTTTTGTTCCCTAAATGCCTCACAGGCAACAGAAGATGCTTGCTAGGCAGCTGTGTGCAGAGAAGTCTCTAGTCTCCCCACTCAGATGCTGCAGTGGGCAAAACTCAGACTGCTGTGTGACCAAAACCTAGTTTGAAAAGTGCAAATGCAAACTAGTCCTGAACTTCTCTGTTATCAACAACCGGACCAAAATGTCTCTGAATATAACTGGGTAGATCTTCAACAAATCCCATCAACAAAATGTGTCACATAGCTCTGAAATAGGTAAGTGCTGGTGCTCTTCTATAGTTCTATCAAAGCCTCCCGATATTAGATAAGCTACAATAGATACAGAGCATCACTTTAATTTATTTGGAGCTGTATTTCTGTCCTCTGGGATTATGTCTAATCTTTAATGTCATTTCAGCTAACCTAAGCTGGTAAACGCTTCACTATGTTCTTTCACTAGTTGCTAACTTTGTCTCTCTACTGTTTGGATGAAGCACAGATGGGGTTAAAAAAAAGCTTTTTTGCGGGGAAAAAAATATACTTGTTTGCAACTGGAAACACGACAGGTGAGCTTAAAGTTGGGAACTGCAGCACTGGATGATGATTTCTTTGTGGGATGATACAACCCCTTTCATACTATAAACAGTCCTCTGGCTCTAGTTACTATAAAATGATAACTAGTACAGTTTTTTCTTGTTGCACTTGATTAAAGCAGCATGCCTTGAATCTTTAAGGATAATATTCAGATACCTCCATTATGAGCACTTGCTTTTTTGTGAAATTACTGGCAGATTCAAGTACAATTTCTCTTTTTTAGTCTATTATAATATATTCTTAATATGTTCAACATTTAATCAATAATAAATAAAAGACACACACTCAGACACATTTTGAATAATTTTAAAGGATTTGACATCAGTAAAACAATGTCAATGTATTTCCCACAGGAAAAGTTGGTAGTCCTGTTAAACTATCAGACAAACACAATGTACAGCACACACACACATACACCCAAACAGGAAAAAAAACTGTTATTTAACTCACTGTTTCCCTGGAGAGAGGGTCTTTAACAGTAACAAAGCAGAGTCCAATCACTTACATGCTTTTCCCTGGTGCCTCCTCTTTCATACAACACAATCTGAAGAACAAGATTACACACACACAAGCATACATACACACACATGCCTTCACCTAATACCCATCAGCTTTTGGGACAGAGAAAAATCTATATTTCATCTGAGAAGCTGAAGTGTTTGTGCACACGCTGAGTTTGTTTGTCATTAGGCCTAACCCCTGTGGCTCACCTAATCAGGTTGCTGTGTATTTCTGTTTAATTCTGTGAGGGTTTGAGAAAAGCGAGAATATGACTGTGTGCGTGTGTGTATGTGTGCGTGCATATGGTTGACAAGTGTACTGGAGTGAGAGATGTGGAGACAGAATCGTGCAAGCACACACTTGAGGCTGAATTAAAGTTATCGATTGGCCATGGCATGCTCTCACACAGAGATCAAAGCTTAAACCTGATCAATGACTAATCTATTTGTTTGTTTGTTTGTGCGTGCATTTTTATGCATCATCTCAATTTCTATCTTTCTAGATAGCTGCATTAATAATTCTCAAACTTCACGTGTTTTAGAACCAGGGTCCATCTTTAACAAATAATCTTTGATGGAACACAAAGTCCTTAAAAAAACACAAGAATATGAATATGATCACAAAGAAAATGCCAACATGTTTGACAGCTATAACGCTATATGCTCAGTTTATTAAAAACACTGTGTTAAATGCCAACTGTGGGTGTGGCTTGTGAAAA